>NC_134499.1:30989669-31092169 GCF_040206685.1 Ascaphus truei
CACGAGAGCGCCGATGCGTGGCGAGACAAATTTGTTTGAATTTGCCACGCGACGGCCGGGTCACGTGCGCAGTTCAGCCAATGAGGACACACCCCTCACCACGCCCCCTCCCCATTGCGCAACCCTGCAGACCACAGATGGCTTCAAGTACAGGCGCGCGTGATGTCACGCGCTGGGTCGCGAGCCTACTACGGACCTTGCATGTTTCTAATTAGAACCGCATAATTGTTGTAGATTGTCAGCGGCTGCGGGCAGCGTTCTCCTAACCCTATTGTGTCCGTATGCGCGGACGCGGTTTTATCATGTTATTGCCTTTCATACAAATGCAGGGTCACCCCCCTTCTGAGTGCCTCATTGAACTGGTGATGCCTACACATAATTATATGCAAGTAGCGCTTAATTCCGCATTATAACACAAATATATGGGTTGTAGAATAAACGCGCAATAAATCCCTGACCTGGAGAGCTAGCGATCTAATTTGCAGCGCATAAGTTAATATGGCGACTCTGTTGGGCCTGTCAGGCTAAAACTGGGAAATCCCACTTCAAAGGCCAGCATTGTAACCACAATGCTAAGCCTCCTGGTAAAGCACCTCTTCCCCCTCCCCCTTCTATTTGCATCTTCCCTGTTGTTATTGTTAAAGCCGCATACAAAGATATAGGTTACATGAGCGGTTAGTGACACCGGAGCTCTGGGCTCCCGGTGACCCCCCCCGTGCTCTGGGCTCCCAGTGACCCCCCCCCCCCCCGTGCTCAGGGCTCCCAGTGACCCCCCCCCCCGTGCTCTGGGCTCCCGGTGACCCCCCCCCCCCCTGTGTTCTGGGCTCCCGGTGATCAACATTTGGTTATTTTTTGCTGATACAATATATATATTATTATTATTCCTGACAAAAGGATACACGCACAAAACATAGGAGGGAGGATCTCCCGCAAGCTGCTCCGAGCAGGGAGAAGTGGGAGCGGCATTGTGGTTGGCGGGACTCCGGTTCGAATCCCAGTGCCGGCTACACACAACCAGCTCCAGCCACCATGTCCCTCCTCTGTTACCAGTTTATTATTATTATTATATCACATTTGATTGCAAAATCATCAGGCCTTACTTTGGCTCTGATAGCGCACCTTAAAAATAATAATATATGATTAACCCCATCAGTGCCAGAACACCCGTGTGCTGAAGGAGTTAATGATGCATATGGGAGTTCTGCGGTTGGATTATGGTTCCATCCAGAGACGGCAGCAGAGGAAGTGTTGGCAGAGGCCTGGAATAATAATTTGAGCAGCAAGCCCTCTGTGGGTATCGGACGTCGGGTCTGGGACTGAATAGGGTTCTGTCCAACTGCTCTAAATCCGGGCCCTTGGGGTCATAAATAAATTTATTCCAGGCTCCAGAAGGAAAGTGCCTGGTAATTTTCCACCCTCCTGTGTGAAGTCCATAGATGGGAACGATGGCTTTTGTGGCATTTCCTGGTGAGAACGCAATATACCTGAGCATTGTTTATCAAGACCCTCTGGCTGTGGGATAGGCTCTAATTTCTTGTGCACAATAGTTGGTAAGCTCTGGGGGTCGGCATTGTCCCAGCACAGGGAGAAACGCAGACACAATCTGTGTAGCAATCGCCCAACCAATAAGGTATACCTTAAAATCCGCGAACATCGGGAATGACCTCTCCAGTCTGCTCATCGTCCTACCTGCTGTAAAGCCTCAGACCCGACTAAGGCTGCGTCCATGGATACTGCTTGCGGGCGGAGGCGCGCTGAGGCTGAGGGAAAGCGGGTGCTTTCCCTGGCCTTAGACAGCGCGCCGTCCGGGGGCGTGTCGGTGGGCGGGCCAGTGACGTCACGGAGCTGGTTCGCCCTCATTGGGCGAACCGCTCACATGACCGGCCCTGATCTCTGGCGAGCGCCAAATCTAAATTTTGTATATGACCTACGCTTCCGCACGCTTGCGTAGGCGAGCCCCTACTAAAGCCGCTCTCATTGCGGCTGTAGGGGCAATCTGGTAAGCATCAGCACGCCTCGCGCTGACCATGCCCGAGGCCTTAATAGTTGTTTGCTTTTGCATATTTAGGATCCTCTTGTGTATCGGTGCCAATCAGTTTTTAATGTTGTCACCTCCTCCTTTGGGCTGCTGTTCCATGTATCCACCACCCTTGCAGTACAGGACTTTCTCACATCTCCGCTGAGCCCTCCCATCTTGCCGTTTCAGAGCATGGCTCCTTGTCTAGAATTTCTGTGTCAAAATGCTTCAGCGCGACACTTTGTGTTTGGAAGTTTAAATGATCCCTTTTAAATGACTTAAAACAATAAATACAAGCTTTAGTTAAATTAACGCCTATTCTGTTTTCCAACCAGTGAACCTTTTCCCCCCTAATTTTGTTCTCGAATTAAAGTTAATTAAATAAAAAAAATAAAAATTTGAAAACATTTTTAAAGAACATACAGTATTAGTCTAAAAAAAAGTCGTTATAAAGTTAAGGGATCGTACAACATTTAAATATAACGTAAAGGATTAAGATGTTTGTTTTATTATGCAGCACTTTACAAAACTGTGTGTGTGTGTGTGTGTGTGTGTGTGTGTGTGTGTGTGTTACGTTCACGGAACGCACGGTACTTACCCGGGGAGAACGCAATACCACTGCATTGTTTATCAAGTCCCCCTGGCTGTGCAGCGGTTAAGTGATCAGCCCATATCATGACCAGAGATTTGGTGTAACTGCCTCTGTGTGACTGGGGATAGGCGTAACCATGTTGTGCACAATAGATTGTAAGCTCTGCAGGCCAGGGAAGCTCTGGGGGTCGGCATTGTTACAGCACAGGATGTGGCTGTGCTCCCTGGTAGGGCCTTCGCTACAGTAGAAATAATCTGCTCCAGATGTGTCTGGCATTTGGGTTCCATCCAGACTCTGTCTGTCACTTTGCAAGACACACGTTTTGTGCCTGTAGCAGAGCCTAGGACCTAGGTCACTTAACTCCTTCACTGCTATGAAGTAGCCATAGGTGTGACAGGCTCTAGTGCAGGGGTGCACAAACTTTATTTGCGCACCCCCCCCTCCCTGCTCATGCCCCCCCTCTTACCTTCTCTCTCTCCGGCATCAGCGGTGTCACTTTGCCATTTGACTCAGCGGCATGATTTGATGCTGCGTTGTCATGGCGATGCGTCCCCAGAAGCCAGCTGAGAGCAGGTAAGAGGCACACAGAGGCCTTGCACGTTCCCCCAGAATTTAATTTAAACTTTGTGGGGAAGAGCGCGGGGCCTCTGTAAGTGATGCTCTCCCCCCCCCCCCCCCCCCCCCAGTTTGCGCACCACTGCTCTAGGGTTTCCGTGTAGTACTGTTTGGACACACGTATGTATATGTTTGGGCACACGTATGTATATCACCTTCAGCCCTTGTGGATCCCCTGCTGGATGAAGATCTCCCCAATGATCTCCTAGGTCCTGAGGTTGCTGCCTCTCTTCTCCACATTACTCCAACATATTGTCTGATCTCATCCTCCCATCTTACTTTTGGTCGTCGTCTGGTCTTTTCATTTCACTTGGAATCCAGTAGAGAACCATCTTTGTCCAGCGATGGTCATTTCTTCTTGCAAGATGTCCAGCCCATCGCCATTTTAATGTCACCCCCCCCCCCCCTTGTGATGATGTCACAGACTTGTGTTTGCTTCCGAACCCATTTTATTATTTTTCCTGTCTCTTCGGGTACTACCCATCATGCATCTCACCATACTTCTCTGCGTTGTCCGAAGCTCCTCAATGATCTTTGTATTTAGGGGCACACATACTCTGGGTATATTTTTGTGGACTTGGCCATTATCTGGACTCTCGTCTGCTCGAGGTGCTTCTAGTGTTTTGAAGGTGGATTCTTTGACCTCCAGCCTCTTTCTCTTGAACCACTTTTCTCCTGATCTTTCCTTCTGACTGCCTTGCAGTAATCGGCAGAGATGTGTTGTCGGGATTCCACCTCTGAGCTGTCTGCACACATCCTGAAGTATAGATGCATGTAAAGCCACACTCTGCTTAATCTCATTGCACATGAATTGTGACTGCTACATTGTGGCATCCTGCAGATACGCTTCACCTGTCCGGGATTGCTGCGTGTATCTCTCTGGGAGAAGAGAGCTTGTTCTTCTGTGCGAGATGCAGATGCAAACTACAAAGCCTTAACCCCTTCACTGCCACAGGGACCAACAGCGTATTGTACTGCAGCTCGTCTTGCACTGAAGGGGTTACAGTCTCTGCCCTTCTTACCAAGTCTCCGTTCTTTGCTTCTCTCTCTCCGCCGCCTTTGTTTTGCCACAATTGTTCATTAGTATATTAGTAATGCCCAAATAGAGCAGGGCTGCTGGAAATGTGAAAAGGTACGTGCGTTCCTGTCCAGCAGGGGGTCTCAAACTCGGTCCTCCAGGGCCACCAACAGACAAGGTTTTATGGCTATCCCTGCTTCAGCACGGGTGGCTCAGTCTTGGACTGGCCAACTCCCAGGCCTCAAGGGCCACCAACAGATCAGGGTGTATGGATATCCCTGCTTCAGCACATGTGGTTAAGTCTTTGGCTGAGCCACTGATTGAGCCACCTGTGCTGAAGCGGGGATATTCATAAAAGCTGCCCTGTTTGTGGCCCTTGAGGACTGACTTTGAGACCCCTGCTGTTCACGCTCAGAACCCCTTCCTCCCCCAGATGTGTGTGTGTGTGTGTGTGTGTGTGTGTGTGTGTGTGTGTGTGTGATTTTATACAATGGGGGCGCTGCTGGGACATGGGCCTACATGCAAGAAACGCCACCACAGTAGCGGCAGACATCTTTTTCTAATGCCGCAATCCGCCCAAGAACTAACACGTATTTTTCTTAACCAGGTAGGAACGGACCACGTTTCTCCAGAGCTAACGTGTTTTTCAGATTTGCGGCTTTTTGATGCTGGGCGCGCTCCCTGCGTTTTGTCATCCAATAGGACGAGGCCGACGGCGACAGCATCAACTGCTGCAGCTTCCTATTGGTGTGTGGTTTTGCAACCACCACACCCCCCCCCCCCCCCCACAAAAGGAAAAGTGAGAAGATTTAGCACCAAGAACTTTAAGGATGTCAGAAGCCAGGAGGTCCGGTAGCTGGAGACAGAGCAGTTCATCTCCGAAGGACCCCTCCCAATTCCACTCCTAATGTTAAAAATACCCCCCAAACTACATCAACCATGTCCTGCTTTTTATATGATGATTTGATGTTTTTCGGTGCCCCTTTGCCTCCTGTCCCTGGGTTTGCTTTAATATTTTGACTGAAAGATTAAAAAGATACAAATGCCCAATGTTCTTCATTAAGGTGGCTCAGCGGGGGGTCTGGGGGCAGGATGCACTGATTTCTGGGGGCCACTGATTGTGCGTTCCCAGCGTGATTAGCACAAACCCGGGAGGGAGCTCCATTGGGGGGGGGGGGAGAGAGATGACTACCAGGCCAGCGGAGACCAGAAGAAGCGCAGCGTGAGGGTGATGGAGCAGACGGACACCCCACCCAGACATCCTGCTGTCAGCGTGTGGCTTCAGGCTGCAGATTATCTACGACTGTAACCAGAACTCTTCACCTGTCAGATGGGACTTTCTCCGGACGTGCCCGGGGGGGAATTACACATTCCTTGGTACAGTTTCCTCTGTGCATTGACTTGCCCAAGGCGCTCCAGGCTCCTCACCCAGCTGTGACTCACCGCCAGAGATTAGGGCGACTGAATACATTTGTGGGCTGGTATTCGACCACTCCTTCACCACATCAGAACTACCTCTGCTGGGCGACTGGGCCATGCATCCACTGCCGTGAAGATCTACTTTGGTCATGTATGCCTTTTTTTTTCTTTGCGGTTCTCAGGAATCGCCACTTACATTTTATATTTAAAAGCGACGGTCCAACTACATACGGCTTTGCCAGACTTCGTCATTGAGAACATATACAGACCAGCGCCAAAAAGAGTCCAATAAGTCCCAAATAAAGTCCAACAAATGAAGGGGGAGAGAATCCAGATGGTCCAATCACTAGAAGATCTCCAATCCAGGGGTCCATAGTCATTGGATACTAATGCACCACAGGCCGATCCGGCAGCTGTGGGGTTGAGATTAGCCCACTCTGCTTGGGTTATATGGTGATGGCGCCCGTCGCGTGTAACCCCTTCAGTGCTGGATGAATAAGCATCACGGTGATGTGCGTCTTTGGCCCACCCGGCAGTGGCTGCGTTAAGATTTCCCTCTTGAGAGTGGCGCGACGTCTCTTTCCATTAGACAGGGGAAAGATTCACGTTCATTTAAGGGATTTTCAGGTTAGAGACTCCACAGAATGCGGCTGGCGTTTTTATGAGCTGGTGCTGTCCCCCCCCCCCCCCCCTCTTCCTTCCCCTCCTGCTCCTGTTAACTTATTTTTCCATCTTGCTATAGAATAATGGAAGCACGTCAGGCTGTGCTCATGTTTTCCAAACCCCCCCTGTCTCGCTTCCTTTCTTGCTGCCTTAAAGCCCCAATACTGCTGGGCGACACGTAGTCCTTTTGCTACAAAGTTAAATCTGTCCGAGGTTTACCGCCTTGTCTGCCAACTTATATTTCAATGTTCCGCTCAGTCCGCCCTGATCACTGCATCCATGGAATCGCTGCGGCATGCGTACCTGATTTTAGGTCTAATCCTTTAACCCCCTTCCTGCTAGTGGACCAGCAACACTTTTTGGGGGCGAGGGGGGAGGCATTTGTCTTTATCTAATAGGCTGCGGAAAGAGGCGTTTAGTCTTTAGTGACATCACAAACAGTGAGGAGGAGGTGTGACATCAGAGTTGTTGTGATGCATTTCCTCCTCTACTCTCTGTTGACTTGTTTTGTTAATGAAAGCGTTGTGATGTCACTGTCCTCCCTATTCATTTAGAGGTTGTGATGTCACCACTCCCCCTGCCCTCCTCCCCTCCCCCCCTTCTATTCCGCTGTGAGGGAATCAGAAGCAGATGTCAGACTGGATTCCTGACTGGTCGCTGGAGATTGCTCTCAGACTCCCCTCCTCTCCCCCTCCAGGGGGGGATTAAATCCTGATGAGAGCTCAAAGCAGAGCGAGGACACGCAACCGGGACATTGACGTCTGTGGCGTGTTGGGAAAACTGCGCTAACATCATCCTCTGAGACCGGGCTGCAATAGAGAGGGCGTTGTTCCCACTCCTCACACTCCGTGATGCTCCTGAGAACCGTTTGCAATGCCATGTACCACAGGTCTCCTCTCCCATCCCTGTGGCACACTGCTACTCCGGAGATGAAATGGCTAAAAATGAGTGGGGTGGAAGGGGGATTGACTTCTTAGCATTTCAATAAGGGCCTCTCCATTGGTTAAGCTCGAATTGCACAATACAGGTAGTCCTCGTTATCCAGCGTTTCACTTTACAACGAATGGCATATCCAACGCTTTGCAATGCAACGCTTAAGGCCGTTATCCGACGCCTGAATGCGTTATCCGACGCTCACCGCCACTGATTAACATGGGACTCACTTTACAGCGGTTTCACTATCCAACGCCACTTCCAGAACGGGTCCCGTTAGATAACCGAGGACCACCTGTACACTCAATTTTTGGAATCCTTTAGTTGATGATGATTATGATGATGATGGTCTAATAGTGACTAGGATTTAATGGGAATCGTATTGTTTTTAGCCTATCGGTCCCGCAAACTCCCCTTGTATAGCTTGGTCTGAGTGCTTATGTAAAGATCTCTTAAGGTTTGAATATTTTACTCACGATTTTATGTCTTATTTTTGAACATATGTATGTATCCCTTATGTTTTAGAACATTACCTATTTGTTTTTTTTAACCATTCAATTATATTTTGGTGAGTAACAATTATTTGAAAGGGTAATATGCACTTACATATTTTTTTTTTATTGATTAACACACACTTTCCCAGTTAGCTCAAACTCCCACACCCACCACATCATTAATATATATTTGTCAAAAGGAGTGATACTGGGCGTGGCAAATGTATGCAACAAAAGACAGGGGTGCCCAATGCTACATCCAATTGACAAAACATATCAAGTAATAAGTATAAAGTTTAAATACTTTAATAATAATAATATTTACTTGGTTATTTAGTTAAACCCTTTGGCCAAAGCGTCATAAGCCTGCATACCAACGTCAAGGTATAACCAAATTAATACAGGTCCTACACTGCACTATGAACCCTTCCTTTTACCTCTGTATGAGGGGAAAGAACCACAGTAGATCCTGTTCTGTGTGTTCCTTGTAAGGCCTGTAATATAGTGCACGCGCGTCAATTATAATTGGCTGTGTTAGCCAGGCGTTTCTATACTAGGGACGTGCGGGGTGGCGTGTCTGACCAGGGAAAGTACAAGAGAATTTCCGCGCTCTTGACGCTGTGAACCAATCACAGCGAGGCCTAGCGCTGTGACGCCCCCTAGCCGCGCGCGTTACCGCTCACCCTCTACACACGAACCGCCCGCGCCACATGCATGTGCAACGCCGTGTGCGCACCCGCACACGCACCAGTGCGCACTAAATTGCAAGCCTATCTTAGTGTGACAAAATATGGGGTGTGTTACTGTGCTTTTCTAACACTGATAAAGCAGCCATCTGAATATTTGCAAAGGGGGCAGCTTTCCTTATTATATGAACGTACTGGCGAATTTCCCAGTGGCGCTTTTTTTGCTGCTTTTTCCTATACATTTTTGTTTCCTGACACTGTAAAAGGTGTCCTGTGCCTCTTTGGGAAAGGTTTTTTTTCACTTGTGACTAATCTCCGCCTTTTTGTTTGTGTTATTTTGGGAGGCTCCCTGCAGAACGATATACTGACTCCCCTGCTATCTCTTGTGAAATAAACATTTGCCCCAAATAAGGCGTCTCACATCTTCAAAAAACTACAGGCCGCAGTGACCTCGTGGGGGAATTCTGTGGTTTTCATAGCGCGCTTCTTGGAAGTGATTCTGCATCGTTACAATGCTTCCTGCTTTCAATCACCGGTATGCCAGCTAAGGCTGCGGTTCCAGTCATGTCTGTGACACGCGCGCCCGGTGGGGGGGGGGGGTGGCGCGTGCACAGCGCTAACCACGATCTGCGGTCTCCAGGAGAGGGGAGCTTGCAACGGGAGGGGGCGCGGTCGGGGATTTGCGGGGGCGTGGCCATTACGTCACGCGGCTGGTTCGCCCTCATTGGGTGAACCACCGGTGGGGGCGTGGCCACGCCTCCGTCGCAAGGAGTTGAAAAAAAACCTTGCAGCACGGCGCGGCTGCACCTTCAGCGTGAAGGTGAGTACTGGGCCCAGCCCCATTGAGGGGCGGTGCTTACACGCACAGCGCACGCCGAGCCGTACACTTTGGCAGTTAGTGGGACCGCAGCCTAACACTGCCCATCTGCAGATGCAGCGGCCGTTATCGGAACCTTTCACGGTTTGTATTCCTGGGCATACCCAGGTCGTGCCGCAGGATTTCTTCAAACGTTCCCGCGTGTTTTACTAGTGTTCTTACTAGTGGCGGCGCGCGTTCACGGCGGCGTTCACGGAAGAGTAACGAGTGAATGCCGCGTGGAATACAGCAGAGTTCACGAAAACGACCCCGTGAAATGTTCGGATAACGGCCGCCGCACCTGTACCTGCAGCCACTTGTCCCTCGGCCATCTGACTCTGCTGGTGCAAAAAGCCATTCTGCTTCTAAAGCCTTTCCTTTTCTCCCCTTCTCTCTCATTAGGTGAGGAGCAGTTTTTGGGGGGCAGCTGGCATGGTAAACCCAGGAGGAGTCCGCTGCAGGCTCTGTATGACAGTGACCAGGTGGGTGATTTGGAGGCTGTTATCACGCCCCCCCCCCCAGCATGTGCACTGAACATTAAACACACACACACGTGTTCTATGTGGCAATGGCGTGGAAGCGCTAACTAGATCATGGGACACCCCAGGTATCGTTAATAACTTTACATGCAGCTGGAGGAGATCAGTGGTTCTCTGAACGAAGCACAGGGAGTGTAAGGCACTAATTTATCCTGTGTTTGGGGCTCGCAGACACGTCCGATTCTCCCTGCCTCCCCCAGCAGATGCACACTATGGGAGACGGAGCCCTGTGGCATGGAATTCCCCAGGACGGGAAGGCGAGGGCTGAGCAGTGAGAGGAGTTACAGCTTCACTCCTGTGGCAGGGGAGGAGGTGCTGACATGCGCTCTGAGTTGTGAAGGTCAAAGTCTGTTCCTGGGAAACAGTGTAACTGATTTTGAACACCGTGATCTGCGTAGTCGGCCGCTTTCCTTCCCTGTACACACTTGTGTACTTGCATTATTCCAGGGGTGCTCAACTTCAGTCCTCAAGCCCCCCCCCCCCCAACATGCCAGGTTTTCAGGATATCCCTATTTCAGCACAGGTGGCTCAGCCTGACTGAGCCACCTGTGCTGACGCAGGGATAGCCTGAAAACCTGTCCTGGTTTTTTTTTTTGGGGGGGGGGGGGCGGCATTTTTATACCAAGTGCTGTTATATGTAACCCTATTGTATCTGCTTCTCTCCGATTTACACTGCTCAGATTTGTTAACTCAGATGGCAAAGACCCTTATAGTTATCAGTGCCCTGTATAGTGGTGCTTAGAATGTATCTATATAGGCCTACTTAGGCAATTTTTTCTTGAGTGTGGACTAGTCCCAACATGCTCACCCCCAGGACAGTTCAAAGGCGTTGGAGGTGGGCTGTAGGTGTTAGTTCAGTGATTTTGAATGGGATTACTTTACTGTAGGGGGAAAAATACTACATCTTGTGCACCTCACTCGAGAACATCTCGTTCACGCTTTCTCTTGCACTTTTTCTAGTTGGAGCCCTCATCTATCCAGGCAACACACCAGAAGCGCCGGGAGCTGCTGGCCAGCGCCTGCAAGACCTACACACGGAAGCGCCGGGTCTTGACATCCGACGACCTCAAGCACCTGATTGTGGACGATGCTCACGGGCTGCTGTATTGCTACGTGCCCAAGGTGGCCTGCACCAACTGGAAGAGGGTCATGATGGTCCTGACTGGTCAGGGCAAGTACAGGGACCCCACACTCATCCCGGCCAACGAGGCCCACGTCCCCTCCAACCTCCGCGCCCTCTCGGAGTTCAGCACCCCGGAAATCAACTACCGCCTCCGGAACTACCTCAAGTTCGTCTTTGTGCGGGAGCCCTTGGAGAGGCTGGTGTCGGCCTACAGGAATAAGTTCACCCGCACGTACAACACCGCCTTCCACAAGCGCTACGGGACCAAGATCATAGAGCGACACCGCAGGGACCCCTCCCACGAGGCCCTGGAGAGGGGGGATGACGTGACCTTTGAGGAGTTCCTGTACTACCTGGTGGACCCCAGGACACAGAGAGAAGAGCCTTTCAACGAGCACTGGGAGCGGGTCCACTCCCTGTGCCACCCCTGCATCGTCCACTATGACGTGGTAGGGAAGTACGAGACGTTGGAAGAGGATGCCCGCTACCTCCTGCAGCTCATCGGGGTGGGGGACGGCATCAAATTCCCCTCGTCCTCCAAGACCACACGGACCACTGACGGGATGGCCGCAGAGTTCTTTGAGGGCGTCAACCGCTTCTACCAGCGCCGGCTCTTCAACCTCTACAAGATGGACTTCCTGCTCTTCAATTACAGCACCCCGCATTACTTGCAGATCCGATGAGCACGCGGGTGTGCCAGGGGGCCCCTAACTTCACATACACCCCCCCCCACCTCCCTTTCTCAACTTGGCCCAGGCACGATCGGGGGCCCAGCCCCTCGGACACGAATATGATTTTAGTTATTTATTGCTGGAAGCGTTAATTTTTGCCCGGTGGACACTTAAATGCATTTTTATTACAGCAGGTCGTGTTACAGCAGCTCCTTGGCTGCAAAATAAGACCGAAATGCAGTGTGTTGTAGCCAAGACCTGCTCAGCGCTTTCTGCTCTGCAGTTCTTTTTAAATACCCCCTGAAAAGGTGATAGTGGCTTAAAAAAACAAAAAACCATGGTACTTTTTTATTTAACATGGAAGAAAAGCCATTCTGACCATATTTTAGGAAGGTGTATATACAATATTTATGAATAGGGAGAGAGGCTTCCAAAAACACTGGCGGTACTCTGGGAATGTAAATGGTAAAAGCAGTGGTACTCTGAAGCCCCTGGTACCATACTGCTCGGTAACACCTGAACGAAGCTTGTAACACCTTTTTTTTTGGCTGCCTGCAAGACTTTGTTTATTCTGCCTGTAAACTAGTCTAAGGATGAGTTGCATAAGGATCACTGTTGAGCTGCTGCTCTCCACTGTATAACGGGGCCAAGAGTTTCCACAGTGTATTTTTGGAGATGGTTATTTTTGCAGACAAGATGTTTCTCAGTTCCCGTCTGTAAGCCGTTTGGTCTACCAGTTGTGGGGCAGACAAGAGGAGTTCTATCACTTCCTAATTTTGGACCCCCATATATTCCTTGATGCGGCCTCACCCCGTGGAGAGGATTGCAAAGCGATCTGCGCAGAGCCGCGGGCGAGAACGCGCGCCCGACACCTTCTCTATAAAACGCTGAACTAGTGCAATACAACGGCAAGTTTTTATAAAGTCTCAGTCTCCCTGCGTCTCATTTCAGAACCGCAGCGGCACCTGCGCGCTGTCTAAACGAGCCTGTCTCTAGTAACCTTTCTGAACGGCGGCTTGCAGAGCGTAGCTCGTGTTTTAACCCCTCTGCTGCCAGAGGGGTTAATGGGTGATGCCCCCTCAGGCAGCAAAGGGCTTAATTGATCTAGAACAGGGGTGACCAACTCCAGTCCCCAAGGGCCACCAACCGGTCAGGTTTTCAGGATATCCCTGCTTCAGCACAGGTGGTGCAGTCTTTGACTGAGTCACCTGTGTTGAAGCACGGATATCCTGAAAACCTGACCTGTTGCTGGCCTTTTGAGGACTAGAGTTGGCCAGTCCCGGGTTATATTCTTTTAATATCTGTCACAGTGTATATATAATGTTGCGTTCGCTTTTTAGTACATTTTGTAGTCAGATAAGCAACTTCCTTTGGTCACTTATCAAACTTTCCCGGATATATATCTGTGTATGTATAACCACGTTTTCTATTTGGTTGTGAACTGCGCTTCTTAACCGTCTCACCGCTGGGTCTCCTGTAGCGCGGCCGTCCCAGCATTTGGGAGGGTTAAGCGGCTCTGCGCTGGGTATTTCCACTCCTGGGAGTTCAGTCTGAGCCGCATGAGAAGTATGTTAATATCCAGGGGTTCGGTAAACAGGAAAGGACGGTGAATAGGCCTTCATTGAGAATGGAACAGATGCTCCTGTTGTCCTGTGTGAGCGATGGCTCAGCCTCTGTGTTTACCCGCTGGCACGGAGGTTGAGAGAACGGCATTCTGCGTCTCCGCAAGCCCCTTAACCCCTCTCTTGCCAGAGGAAGCCGCAGCGCCGGCGCCATCTGGCTGTGAAGGTGTCGTCGTGGCCGTAAAACGTATTATTGCTGCAACTGTAGAGGAGATTGATGTGGAATCTCAACATACCGCAACCTCTCTCAGGCTCGCAGTGCTGGGAAATGGCATTACAGCATCAGACTTGCACTTGAAAGTAAAACATGGGTATATAGCTTTTGATTAAAATTATATATATATTTTTTATCAAAAGGACGTGATGTTGCCCACACACAGTGGATCCTAAAACACCGCTGCTGTTTTATACTGAAGCAGGAGATTTTTTTTATTTGTGTTTTTTTTTTTTTTTTTGTACCAAAAAGTTACTGTCCCCCTCAGTCTCCCAGTTCGCTCTCTGTCCCCGTGAGCAGCCAGACCAGGCGAAAGCAGAGCGCGAGAAACCCGGTTCCCAGCAGATCCCCGAGGGCGGTGAGGTAGGGAATGGAGAAGTTATCGGGGTCCAGTCCTTTTCTCCACATAAACCGCACGATGAGGTCAGCGACGTACAGCAGGATAAACACCTGCAACATGAAGTCACAATTAACCGCGGCCGGGGGGTCAGGGGCGGGACTGGCTCTTAAGAAATAATGCCCTTTAGTTTTCATACAAAAACAGAACAATGCGAAGGAATTGAGCCAGGTTTATCAAAGGGAAAACTTGGCTGCTGGGTTATTATTAGTTTTTGCCCTTGTGTGTAGCGAAGGATACCCCTGCTGCAGCACAGGTGGCTCAGTCGAAATGACTGAGCCGCTGATTGACCCACCTGTGCTGCAGCAGGGATATCCTTAAGACCTGACCCGTTGGGGTTCCCTGAGGACTGGAGTTGGGAAACACTGCGTGTAGAGACAGCAGACTTTAGTAAAAAGACCCTTATTTATCAAAGGATCCCAGCGTCAAAATTGGGGCAAGAAAATGCCAGATTTATCGATGAGCAATACTGCACCCGCCAAAGATATTTGTGAGTTTTGAGAAGTTTACTTTTTTTTTTCTTTCTTCTATGCCCCATAAAAGGTGTTTTGTGTTTTAAGGCAGCAAAACGGGGGCCGGTCTTACACAAAAATAATACTGCGGCAGGGCTATTAATAATAAAAAAACAAAACACAATCCCCACAGCTTTTCTGGTGCACACTGGTACGAGAAACCTGTACAGTTGGCACAACGCTGCACCCCGACACTGCAATAGCGCATTTCAGCGCCCGAGACCCCGATTCCCATACTGCTGTAACGAGAGGTAGCACTGGCACCTGGGGCTTTTAATAAGGTATCCACCAGCTCCCCAACACTCCCGGGGCTTTTCAGGTTTTTTGTAAACCCATCCTCTGTGTTTTGCTGAAGCCAGGAGACACTCCGACCGCCTGCTTCTCCCACCGCCTCCCAAACCTATCCATCCCATCGGCCGTTTTCAGAACTAGTCCAATAAAAAAAAAAAAAGGAGCAGCCCCTACAAATAGGGCGTTGTGGATTTTCCACGTCGGCCTAAACTCCTGCAAATCCCCCCAAGTATTATCAGTGCCAGCCAATGAGAGCCCTGCTCTCCCCTCTGGGCAATACTCCTTACCTGCAGCAGGGCGGCAGTCAAGTAGAAGGTCACAAACAGGGCGGTGAGGGCAGTGTGCCCTCCTTGTAGCAGGTGGATGGTGTAGAGGAACAGCAGGTGCCCCGGTACCACCAGCAGGAACAGCACCCGAGACGATTTGGAATTGACACCTACAGGGGGGGGGGGGGGGGGGGGTAGGAGAGGATGTAATCTCAGGAGGGGGTTGCTTGATTTGGCGGGGGAGCTTTTATCCTATTGGAACACTACATAAAACAAAACCTCTAAAAAGCCTGATTGGCTGAGGACGCTAACGCCCTGAGAACAGGGGTGGGTAACCCCTGTCCTCCAGGGCCATCAACAGGCCAGGTGGTCAGGATATCCCCGCTTCAACCAGTGGCTCAGTGTTCGACAGCCACCTGTGCTGAAGCAGGGATATCCTGCAAACCTGACCTGTTGATGGCCCTTGAGGACTGGGGTCGCCCACTCCCGCCTTAGGATGTTCTCCCACGCGTCAGAGCGGAGATACCTTGAATCAGTCGTTTAGGTCAAGAATATCTATACAGTTATCTAGCCAGTTAATCTCACTCGGGAGATTAATATAAAATAAACTTTCTATGTGATGCCCTCTTATCACATAAGGAGGTGACTGATTTATAGAACAGGTGTGTCCATCACTGTGCCCCGTTATGTGATTAATCATGTGAGGCACAGGTCATGAAATGGATCACGTGGCACAGGTCAAAGACTGGGTCAGACACAAATGGGACAGGTGACATGTATAGGGTTCGACACACATGTAGTTCAGGTGATACTGGTTCTGACACAGGTCACCTGTATTGGGTCAGACACGAGTGACGGGTCACATGTACTAGCCCGGACACACAAGTGACAGGTCATATATACTGGATCAGATGTGTGTGGCACTGGTCAGATAGAAGTGGCACATATTCTGACACACGTGGCAGAGGTTACAGCTGCCGGTTTTGGGGCTCGTACCTGACGAGAAGAAGGTGGTATACGGGTTGGGCCAGTGCTGCCTCATTTTATACGGCAACACGCCGGGCAAACTCCAGAAGTGAAGGAACGTGGAGATGCGGCTCGCCTGAATACCAACAAGGTTTCCAGCCACACCTGCGGGATCAAAGCACAGGTGAGCAGGTGTTCTGCATATGGAGGACACTGTATGAGATACACACCCTGTGAGTAACTATCCTGTTACACTGACTGTATGAGCCGCCCACCCTGTGAGTAACTATCCTGTTACACTGACTGTATGAGCCGCCCACCCTGTGAGTAACTATCCTGTTACACTGACTGTATGAGCTGCCCACCCTGTGAGTAACTATCCCGTTACACTGACTGTATAAGCCGCCCACCCTGTGAGTAACTATCCCGTTACACTGACTGTATAAGCCGCCCACCCTGTGAGTAACTATCCCGTTACACTTACTGTATAAGCCGCCCACCCTGTGAGTAACTATCCCGTTACACTGACTGTATGAGATACACACCCTGTGAGTAACTATCCTGTTACACTGACTGTATAAGCCGCCCACCCTGTGAGTAACTATCCCGTTACACTGACTGTATGAGCCGCCCACCCTGTGAGTAACTATCCCGTTACACTGACTGTATGAGCTGCCCACCCTGTGAGTAACTATCCCGTTACACTGACTGTATGAGCTGCCCACCCTGTGAGTAACTATCCTGTTACACTGACTGTATGAGCCGCCCACCCTGTGAGTAACTATCCCGTTACACTGACTGTATGAGCCGCCCACCCTGTGAGTAACTATCCTGTTACACTGACTGTATGAGCCGCCCACCCTGTGAGTAACTATCCCGTTACACTGACTGTATGAGCTGCCCACCCTGTGAGTAACTATCCTGTTACACTGACTGTATGAGCCGCCCACCCTGTGAGTAACTATCCCGTTACACTGACTGTATAAGCCGCCCACCCTGTGAGTAACTATCCCGTTACACTGACTGTATAAGCCGCCCACCCTGTGAGTAACTATCCCGTTACACTGACTGTATAAGCTGCCCACCCTGTGAGTAACTATCCCGTTACACTGACTGTATAAGCCGCCCACCCTGTGAGTAACTATCCCGTTACACTGACTGTATAAGCTGCCCACCCTGTGAGTAACTATCCCGTTACACTGACTGTATAAGCTGCCCACCCTGTGAGTAACTATCCCGTTACACTGACTGTATGAGCCGCCCACCCTGTGAGTAACTATCCTGTTACACTGACTGTATAAGCTGCCCACCCTGTGAGTAACTATCCCGTTACACTGACTGTATGAGCCGCCCACCCTGTGAGTAACTATCCTGTTACACTGACTGTATGAGCCGCCCACCCTGTGAGTAACTATCCCGTTACACTGACTGTATGAGCTGCCCACCCTGTGAGTAACTATCCTGTTACACTGACTGTATGAGCCGCCCACCCTGTGAGTAACTATCCCGTTACACTGACTGTATGAGCCGCCCACCCTGTGAGTAACTATCCTGTTACACTGACTGTATGAGCCGCCCACCCTGTGAGTAACTATCCCGTTACACTGACTGTATGAGCTGCCCACCCTGTGAGTAACTATCCTGTTACACTGACTGTATGAGCCGCCCACCCTGTGAGTAACTATCCCGTTACACTGACTGTATAAGCCGCCCACCCTGTGAGTAACTATCCCGTTACACTGACTGTATAAGCCGCCCACCCTGTGAGTAACTATCCCGTTACACTGACTGTATAAGCTGCCCACCCTGTGAGTAACTATCCCGTTACACTGACTGTATAAGCCGCCCACCCTGTGAGTAACTATCCCGTTACACTGACTGTATAAGCTGCCCACCCTGTGAGTAACTATCCCGTTACACTGACTGTATAAGCTGCCCACCCTGTGAGTAACTATCCCGTTACACTGACTGTATGAGCTGCCCACCCTGTGAGTAACTATCCTGTTACACTGACTGTATAAGCTGCCCACCCTGTGAGTAACTATCCTGTTACACTGACTGTATGAGCTGCCCACCCTGTGAGTAACTATCCCGTTACACTGACTGTATGAGCCGCCCACCCTGTGAGTAACTATCCCGTTACACTGACTGTATGAGCCGCCCACCCTGTGAGTAACTATCCCGTTACACTGACTGTATGAGCCGCCCACCCTGTGAGTAACTATCCCGTTACACTGACTGTATAAGCCGCCCACCCTGTGAGTAACTATCCCGTTACACTGACTGTATAAGCTGCCCACCCTGTGAGTAACTATCCCGTTACACTGACTGTATAAGCCGCCCACCCTGTGAGTAACTATCCCGTTACACTGACTGTATAAGCCGCCCACCCTGTGAGTAACTATCCCGTTACACTGACTGTATAAGCCGCCCACCCTGTAACTATCCCGTTACACAGACTGTATAAGCTGCCCACCCTGTGAGTAACTATCCCGTTACACAGACTGTATAAGCCGCCCACCCTGTGAGTAACTATCCCGTTACACTGACTGTATAAGCCGCCCACCCTGTGAGTAACTATCCCGTTACACAGACTGTATAAGCCGCCCACCCTGTGAGTAACTATCCCGTTACACTGACTGTATAAGCCGCCCACCCTGTGAGTAACTATCCCGTTACACTGACTGTATAAGCTGCCCACCCTGTGAGTAACTATCCCGTTACACTGACTGTATAAGCTGCCCACCCTGTGAGTAACTATCCCGTTACACTGACTGTATAAGCCGCACACCCTGTGAGTAACTATCCCGTTACACTGACTGTATGAGCCGCCCACCCTGTGAGTAACTATCCTGTTACACTGACTGTATGAGCCGCCCACCCTGTGAGTAACTATCCTGTTACACTGACTGTATGAGCCGCCCACCCTGTGAGTAACTATCCTGTTACACTGACTGTATAAGCTGCCCACCCTGTGAGTAACTATCCTGTTACACTGACTGTATGAGCCGCCCACCCTGTGAGTAACTATCCTGTTACACTGACTGTATGAGCCGCCCACCCTGTGAGTAACTATCCTGTTACACTGACTGTATGAGCCGCCCACCCTGTGAGTAACTATCCCGTTACACTGACTGTATAAGCCGCCCACCCTGTGAGTAACTATCCCGTTACACTGACTGTATAAGCCGCCCACCCTGTGAGTAACTATCCCGTTACACTGACTGTATAAGCTGCCCACCCTGTGAGTAACTATCCCGTTACACTGACTGTATAAGCTGCCCACCCTGTGAGTAACTATCCCGTTACACTGACTGTATAAGCCGCCCACCCTGTGAGTAACTATCCCGTTACACTGACTGTATAAGCCGCCCACCCTGTGAGTAACTATCCCGTTACACAGACTGTATAAGCCGCCCACCCTGTGAGTAACTATCCCGTTACACAGACTGTATAAGCCGCCCACCCTGTGAGTAACTATCCCGTTACACTGACTGTATAAGCCGCCCACCCTGTGAGTAACTATCCCGTTACACTGACTGTATGAGATACACATCCTGTGAGTAACTATCCCGTTACACTGACTGTATAAGCTGCCCACCCTGTGAGTAACTATCCCGTTACACTGACTGTATAAGCCGCCCACCCTGTGAGTAACTATCCCGTTACACTGACTGTATAAGCCGCCCACCCTGTGAGTAACTATCCCGTTACACTGACTGTATGAGCTGCCCACCCTGTGAGTAACTATCCCGTTACACTGACTGTATAAGCTGCCCACCCTGTGAGTAACTATCCCGTTACACTGACTGTATAAGCCGCCCACCCTGTGAGTAACTATCCCGTTACACTGACTGTATAAGCCGCCCACCCTGTGAGTAACTATCCCGTTACACTGACTGTATAAGCCGCCCACCCTGTGAGTAACTATCCCGTTACACTGACTGTATAAGCTGCCCACCCTGTGAGTAACTATCCCGTTACACTGACTGTATGAGATACACACCCTGTGAGTAACTATCCCGTTACACTGACTGTATGAGATACACACCCTGTGAGTAACTATCCCGTTACACTGACTGTATGAGATACACACCCTGTGAGTAACTATCCCGTTACACTGACTGTGTAGGAGATGCAACATTGTTCTAACAATTCATATATCTGATGCCAGTTAAGAGGCCAGCTGTGTGATCGAACACTATTATACAATGACGTTTAAGTGTCCGTGCAATGGCAGAGATTGATACACAACCTCTGACACACACACACACACACACACACACACACACACACACACACACACACACACACACACACACACACACACACACACACACACTACTGTATATGTGTAAAAATAGGGGTTTATTTATCAAAGAATAAAGCACCCTGTACTTCCTAAACATTTTATTTCCTGATAAATTTGATGCCGTCTTTTGGCCTCTCTCTCTGAAACTAAGAAACTGGTTTAGAAGGACAATACATTACTGTAAGTCAATAATAAATACTGAGTCCAGAGGTGACCAACGCCAGTCCTCAAGGGCCATCAACAGGCCAGGTATTAAGGATATCCCTGCTTCAGCATTGGTGGTGCAGTCTTTGACTGAAGCAGGGATATCCTGAGAACCTGACCTGTTGGTGGCCCTTGAGGCCTGGTGTTGGCCACCCCTGATTTACAACAGTAAGCTGCACTGAGCCCCTGTCTGAGTGGGGATGAATGTATCTGGGTTCTCGCCCCTCTGTCCCAGAGTTTAATATCTGTGCTGTATTTTGCGCACAATATCTTCTGTTTCTTGTAAACTGCAGCGTGAACCTGCTACCCCGTAATCAGAGATAACCCGTGGTACACGGTGATAGTGAGTACTACTACTTTATTTACAGAACCAGAGTAAAACTACACTTGTATTTCTACATTTACAATTCAACTATATTTTTAAGAAAATACATGATTGTATTTAGAAAGCCTTTCTGTGTGTTTCTGAGCAGAACTCCTGTACCAATGTGCTGCTCTCTTTGGGAACTTTGAAAGCAGGAAATACCAGGCAGAAATATGAAATACCGTAAACCCACAAACAGAAAGATTAGGGCAGCTCTCCCCAGGCACACACTCCTCATCTTCCTATTCGGGGTTTTATCGGTCACAGTGCAATGAGTGCCGCTCAGAGGGATCAAGGGACATTATAAAAAGATGAGGGGACAGGAAGGAGCTTCTGAAACCTGCCCCGGGGCTTCAAACCATCGTTGGCAGCCTTACAAAGAGTCGCCGGAGCCGCCTGCTTGCCTGCTCACGGGAGATACACGAAGCTGCCACCTCCAGGATGAGCAAAGCACCAACGTGGCGAGACGGCCACGGAGCTTACATTTAAATCCTCGTGTGTGTGTGTGTGTGTTCACAGGAACTTCATCTGGACAAACTAATAATATCTATATACACACACACACAGAGAGTAAGAAAGACCTACCGTTAATAACAGGTGTAAACACAGCCATGCCTTCAAATTTTGGATCTGTGACTGTCTTGTCCAGAATAAGACCACCGATGCTGGGGAAAAAAAACCCCAATAATCAAGGAGAATATAAAACAGGATGTATCCCATGTAACCCCTTCAGTGCCAGGGGGATGTGCACAGTGTCCGTTGGAAATAGCTGGCCACATGAGCAGAAGGTTATTTATAGGGAGAAGGTGCGACTCAGTGAGTAAAGACACTGACTGGCACATAGTGTGAAGCAGGAGTCGGTGTCGCCTCCTTGTGACCTTGGGCAAGTCACTTTATCTCCCTGTGCCCCAAGCACCAAAAACATAGATTGTAAGCTCCACGGGGCAGGGACCTGTGCCTGCAAAATGTCTCTGTAAAGCGCTACGTAAAACTAGCAGCGCTATACAAGAACAAACAATTATTATATTATTATTAATACAACCATTTGCAGAGTTGTCTTGGAAACACAAGATTGCGAGTTGAAGTCTCTGTGTGCGTTTCGGGTGATCCCGGGGAACCCGGCAACTTTCCCCGTTCCCCCGGGTTTATAGATGGGGAAGCAGGTAATTAGAAGAATGGGCAATATTTAGCAAACATGCCGAACGTCTGTTATATTTCTGATGAGTTGCCACAAATGTGTAAATTTGTCCGAGTTCGCCCAAAACCAACGTCCCACCCAAGGAAACATGCTTTACCAAATTTGGTGATTTTTTTTACACCACACAATTTGTGAGTTTGACCCCCACCTCCCGGCAACATTCACACCGGCGGCAAATGTCGGTGTTAGAAAACCGAAGAAGAACAGGCGCACTTTTATTTTGATTAAAAACAAAAAGTTCACAAAAGTTTTCACCTTTGTCCAAATTTTTGTTCGATTCACGGGGACTTCGGCAAAGTGATAACCGGTCCGGTTTGTGGAGCTGGGTAGGATCTGGCGGTGGGCGTTGCCGGTGTTATTTTATTACCTGCTGATTGACATGGCTACGATCACCGGCTGCCACCCAGACTTCAGCACCTCGGCGATGGGCGGGCTCTGCTTGGCCACCGCGACCCAGAGAGGGATCAGGATGATGAAGACGGCGCAGATCAGGGGGGACAGGTACCCAATATCTGGGAGGGGAGAGAGAGAGAGAGACACCAGCGCTGAACTCCCCATCACAAACAAAGCCCAATGTTATAATGTATGATATAATTAACCGCTCCAATGCTGGAAAGGAATCTCCTATAAAGTATCCCAAAACAGCAGGGACATGATGCGGGGTCCTTGGCGTAAGGCTGCTTTAAGTAACATGTTTCCATATGGATAATAAGCTGTGTGTGTCTTACAGTCTGTAGAAATAAAATATGCATGATACAGTATATACTATACAAAATAAATACAATGCTGCCTGGTCCACTCCAAAAGCAAAAAATGGTATATAAGGGCTATAAAATGTGGGGTGCCAGCAGAAAGACTGGGGTCCCAAACCAATCCAAAACAATATAGAAAAGAGAAAAATCTGCAGCACTCACCAAGATGATGTGAAAAAAGGTATTTACTCCCACCATATGAAGTAACCGAACACGGCAGTTTGAGTGGGAGCACTGTATGCCGGGCGATAATGGGGAAAGGCAGGGGTGGCAGACCTGTCTAAGACATGTGAATGTGCTCACAAGTGATATTTTTATTTGCTATATGCCATACGGTGGAGTGTTTTTAGTCACCTTTTCACGCACCATAACCCAAATAATGTGTGGTGATAACCTACCCAAGTCTTAAATTGCAAAGCCAGTACAACCAACCTCACACTGATGAGGTCAAAACAGCTGTCTGAGGGTGGGTTTAGTGGCTTGGCATCTGATCCCAGGCTGTGCTTAAAAGCTGTGTTTAAAACAGCGAGCATCGACTTAAGTGTTCCAAGTAATGATAGATTTAAGGCAAAAAGTGTCAGTGTGTGCTCATTTGCATGTCATTTCCCAGAATCCCTTGCTGCAGTGGAAGCACTATGCTAGCTGATAAGGGTGAAAGGCGGGGTTGCAGACCTGTCTAAGACATGTGAATGTGCTCACAAGTGATACTTTTATTTGAGATGATATATATACACTATATATATATAAATCAGGGTTGGATCCCATACCTCTGTATTTGAAGAGGGTTGTGCTGATTCCTGCGAGCAGTGACAGTGTGATCAGGTCCCCTAGGCTGGCAGCGATGGGAGTGGCAACGTTGTCAGGGTTTATCCCCACTTTCCTGGATCCGATGATGACTCCGATCATCACCAAACCTAACGGACACAGGCATGAAAAAAGAATATATACCAATACCCGCACAGGATACACCTGCCCTAGCTAATACTCTGCCCTAGCCAATACTCTGCCCTAGCTAATACTCTGCCCTAGCCAATACTCTGCCCTAGCTAATACTCTGCCCTAGCTAATACTCTGCCCTAGCTAATACTCTGCCCTAGCCAATACTCTGCCCTAGCTAATACTCTGCCCTAGCCAATACTCTGCCCTAGCCAATACTCTGCCCTAGCTAATACTCTGCCCTAGCCAATACTCTGCCCTAGCTAATACTCTGCCCTAGCTAATACTCTGCCCTAGCCAATACTCTGCCCTAGCCAATACTCTGCCCTAGCCAATACTCTGCCCTAGCCAATACTCTGCCCTAGCTAATACTCTGCCCTAGCCAATACTCTGCCCTAGCTAATACTCTGCCCTAGCTAATACTCTGCCCTAGCCAATACTCTGCCCTAGCTAATACTCTGCCCTAGCCAATACTCACACTGTCCTTCCAAACCCCATCCATATGTTCCCATTGCTTCTCGTACATCACCTGGCACCATGCTTACTGTGCTAGCTCTTTGAACACTACATTTTCATAGCAAAGCCTATGTTTACTAAACGGTGCTAAGCCTCTGTGCCCAATGACAAAGGAATGATATTTGTCACCGTGCCGTATTGTTACTCATAACAGGTACTGTATGATGTCTTGTGTCACACTGCCACCCTGTGGCAACCAGAGGGACTTCTCCCTTCAGGATTTAGCAATGTCATTTATCTCCATTATTTGAATATACTTGTGTATCATATTGTGTATGTACACATACATACACACACATATATATATATATATATATATATATATATATATATATATATAAAGTGTTCGACAAACCTATACATTTCCACGCCCCGGGCGAGTGGATTTAACATCGTGGCGAGCTCCTATTGGCCCAAGCAGCACACGTGTGGTACTAGGTGGCGAGTAGATTTTTTGGTTATTTGTCGACCACTGTACACTGTATATATATATATATATATATATATATATATATATATATATATATATATATATATATATATATATATATATATATTTATACATTATTCCACAAGTAGTGCTAACAGTGTCTGCAGCACAGTACATATGCACACAGCCCTGTTAAATCAGAAAACATAAGGTGATGTTACCGAAAGCAGGAAAGGACATTGTTACTCGCGTTAACACCATATGCACAAAGCCCCTCGTCCATACTACATCTCCATACAACAGTGTTAATGTCACGTTATTGTAGCAGAATGTAGCATTATCTTCCAACAGCTATTATTTACTTCTTGGCGTTACTCCAATCCAGGCCCCACATTTTCCCGGAGTGGAACGAGAGAGAAAGGAGACTGTGATGGCAGATACAATAGATTTGTTCAAGAAAAAAGGTTGGACATCATTTTAGAAAGGGAAGGTATACAGGGATATACCAAATAAGTATACATGGGAAGGATGTTGATCCAGGGAGTAATCCGATTGCCAATTCTTGGAGTCGGGAAGGAATGTATTTTCCCCCCTTATGAGATATCATTGGATGATATGTCACTGGGGTTTTGTGTTTGCCTTCCTCTGTATCAATATACTGTAAGTACAGATATAGGATAAAGTATCTGTCGTCTAAATTAGCATAGGTTGAACTTGATGGACGCGTGTCTTTTTTCAACCTCATCTACTATGTATGTAACTATGTAACTATGTAACTATGTAACTATGTAAGAAAAGCAGGTGGAAATAACCCCCGGGACTTGTTATTTAAATCATGCCTAGCTGTGGTGCTAGACCCATGTAGGCACAACGCAAAGGCCTTGGTTCCGTGTATGTGTGGGACTACAAAAATAACACAGCATTAAGTGATAGAACGCCAGATTAGCATCACAACATTGCTAATGTCCGTTATAGTTACCGCTATGCTCTTTATGGGAGAAAACATGGATTACGGTTCCGTTATTGTCCTTAGTGGATACAGCGTTACCAGTAACGTGATGGTAACTTAGGTTAACGTTGGTTTTGGTCTCCAAAACAAACTTTTATACTATCTCCCCCCCACCCCCACCCCCCCCCCCCCCCACCCTCTATGGGTTATCCAAACTGGGTTTTTGAAGTGAAACTTCTTTCGTGGCAGTGCCACCCAAAAAAATGTTATAGGGAAAAAAACCTGAAAATAGCCATGAAAAAAAATAATGGAAGTTTGGGGGGGGGGGGGGAATGGGGCAATGAAACTATTGTCCTGGGCCCCAGGAAAGCAGTCTATGGCCCTGTCAGGCACACACACACACACACACACACACACACACACACACACACACACACACACACACACACACACACACACACACACACACACACACACACACACACACACACACACACACACTGTATGTGCCGAACACGCGCCTTCACAATCAACCTTCACTGTATTTTTTCAATCAAATTGTACTTTCATGTTTATGATAATTATGGCATGAAACACTTTTGAGAGCGTCAAACCACGCAGAAGTTTCACTTATAACGCGTGTGCCTGGCCAATGAAGACAACTTTTGAAATACTTTTATTTATTCTGAGCCACCAGTGCTGAAGCAGGGATATCCTGAAAACCTGACCTGTTGGTGGCCCTTGAGCGCTGGAGTAGGCCTCCCTTGGATTAACCCATAGGCTGAGTGAGGGTTTGTCTCTAGGTCCCTGTTGTATTGTGTTATCGCGGCTCAGTATCGCCTTGATAACGTGACTAAGCCTAGTGACCCGTTAACAGCTCCGTGGACTCAGCCGATGATGTAAATCCAGCGGGAACCAGCAGGATCTGTGGGTAATCCCAGTGAGGAATGCTGGTTTGGGATTCTGGATTAGAACGCACATCATTTCATTAAAGTCAGGCACCAATGTGAGGGTGACCCCCAGGTCGAATCCCAGGGTCACCACCTTCTACCTTGGTCGATTCACTTTATCTCCCGGTGACCCCCAGCATCAAAATTAGATTGCTAGCTCTATGAGACAGGACCCCATCATTAAATGCACAGCGCAAGATATTATTATTATTATTGGGTGGATTGCAAATTGTCACATTTCCCACCCAACATACCACTTAGATTGTAAGCTCTTCAGGGCAGGGTCTCCCTTTGCCTTATGTTGCCCGTACCCCCATTGTGTGTAATTTATTGCCCTTGTACTGTAAGTGTAAAGCGCTGAGTAGATTGTAGACGCTCTGTGAATAAACGGATGCATGCAGACACTAGCTGGAGAATGAATGGATTCGCGAGATACTATTCCTGATAGGAGATGGGACCTCGTTCCCGGGGAGAGGAGGGAGGTCCTGGATCTTACCCAGCGACAGCGCAGCGATGAACGCCGTGGTGACGCTGCTGGCGCAGAGAACGGCCGCCTGGTCCAGCTCCACGTAACCTTTGGACAGCGAACCCAGAATGACAGCAGCAATAGCGGCCAGGAGCCCGACCACAGTGGCCTGAACCTGTCGGGTAACAAAGTGACACGGCCACGCATGATGTTACAATGTACACACCGCGTACACGGCACGGAGCAGGATGCACACAGCAAGTGTCTTACACACATGTTACAATGTACACACCGCGTACACGGCACGGAGCAGGATGCACGGAGCACGTGTCTTACACACATGTTACAATGTACACACCGCGTACACGGCACGGAGCAGGATGCACACAGCACGTGTCTTCCACACGTTACAATGTACACACCGCGTACACGGCACGGAGCAGGATGCACACAGCACGTGTCTTACACACATGTTACAATGTACACACCGCGTACACGGCACGGAGCAGGATGCACACAGCAAGTGTCTTACACACATGATGTTACAATGTATACACCGCGTACACGGCACGGAGCAGGATACACACAGCACGTGTCTTACACACATGTTACAATGTACACACCGCGTACACGGCACGGAGCAGGATGCACACAGCACGTGTCTTCCACACGTTACAATGTACACACCGCGTACACGCCACGGAGCAGGATGCACACAGCACGTGTCTTACACACATGTTACAATGTACACACCGCGTACACGGCACGGAGCAGGATGCACACAGCACGTGTCTTCCACACGTTACAATGTACACACCGCGTACACGGCACGGAGCAGGATGCACACAGCACGTGTCTTACACACATGATGTTACAATGTACACACCGCGTACACGGCACGGAGCAGGATGCACACAGCACGTGTCTTACACACATGTTACAATGTACACACCGCGTACACGGCACGGAGCAGGATGCACACAGCACGTGTCTTACACACATGATGTTACAATGTACACACCGCGTACACTGCACGGAGCAGGATGCACACAGCACGTGTCTTACACACATGTTACAATGTACACACCGCGTACACGGCACGGAGCAGGATGCACACAGCAAGTGTCTTACACACATGTTACAATGTACACACCGCGTACACGGCACGGAGCAGGATGCACACAGCACGTGTCTTACACACATGTTACAATGTACACACCGCGTACACGGCACGGAGCAGGATGCACACAGCACGTGTCTTACACACATGTTACAATGTACACACCGCGTACACGGCACGGAGCAGGATGCACACAGCACGTGTCTTACACACATGTTACAATGTACACACCGCGTACACGGCACGGAGCAGGATGCACACAGCACGTGTCTTACACACATGTTACAATGTACACACCGCGTACACGGCACGGAGCAGGATGCACACAGCAAGTGTCTTACACACATGTTACAATGTACACACCGCGTACACGGCACGGAGCAGGATGCACACAGCACGTGTCTTACACACATGTTACAATGTACACACCGCGTACACGGCACGGAGCAGGATGCACACAGCACGTGTCTTACACACATGTTACAATGTACACACCGCGTACACGGCACGGAGCAGGATGCACACAGCACGTGTCTTCCACACGTTACAATGTACACACCGCGTACACGGCACGGAGCAGGATGCACACAGCACGTGTCTTACACACATGTTACAATGTACACACCGCGTACACGGCACGGAGCAGGATGCACACAGCACGTGTCTTACACACATGATGTTACAATGTACACACCGCGTACACGGCACGGAGCAGGATGCACACAGCACGTGTCTTACACACATGTTACAATGTACACACCGCGTACACGGCACGGAGCAGGATGCACGGAGCACGTGTCTTACACACATGTTACAATGTACACACCGCGTACACGCCACGGAGCAGGATGCACACAGCACGTGTCTTACACACACGTTACAATGTACACACCGCGTACACGGCACGGAGCAGGATGCACACAGCACGTGTCTTACACACATGTTACAATGTACACACCGCGTACATGGCACGGAGCAGGATGCACACAGCACGTGTCTTACACACATGATGTTACAATGTACACACCGCGTACACGGCACGGAGCAGGATGCACACAGCACGTGTCTTACACACATGTTACAATGTACACACCGCGTACACGGCACGGAGCAGGATGCACACAGCACGTGTCTTACACACATGATGTTACAATGTACACACCGCGTACACGGCACGGAGCAGGATGCACACAGCACGTGTCTTACACACATGTTACAATGTACACACCGCGTACACGGCACGGAGCAGGATGCACACAGCAAGTGTCTTACACACATGTTACAATGTACACACCGCGTACACGGCACGGAGCAGGATGCACACAGCACGTGTCTTACACACATGTTACAATGTACACACCGCGTACACGGCACGGAGCAGGATGCACACAGCACGTGTCTTACACACATGTTACAATGTACACACCGCGTACACGGCACGGAGCAGGATGCACGGAGCACGTGTCTTACACACATGTTACAATGTACACACCGCGTACACGCCACGGAGCAGGATGCACACAGCACGTGTCTTACACACACGTTACAATGTACACACCGCGTACACGGCACGGAGCAGGATGCACACAGCACGTGTCTTACACACATGTTACAATGTACACACCGCGTACATGGCACGGAGCAGGATGCACACAGCACGTGTCTTACACACATGATGTTACAATGTACACACCGCGTACACGGCACGGAGCAGGATGCACACAGCACGTGTCTTACACACATGTTACAATGTACACACCGCGTACACGGCACGGAGCAGGATGCACACAGCACGTGTCTTACACACATGATGTTACAATGTACACACCGCGTACACGGCACGGAGCAGGATGCACACAGCACGTGTCTTACACACATGATGTTTATAAAGAGAACTTTTTAACATAAATCCATTTTTCTTCAAATAAAATCCGGAAAAGGTGAAAGTGTGGGGTTCAGCACGTCTGTTTAATAAGATAAACCTGCACAAAAATAATATTCTCTCTCTCTCTCCTAATCGTGCACCCCGCCATATACACACCTGCTCTCGCCCACGCCTCCCTGCCACCTCTTCCCCTGCTAATGCTGTTAAATCAGATAGGTTAATACCGACCGACCGTATAACTCAGTCCTCAAAAAAAAAGCATCTCAATAGCCTGGATTCATGGCTACTGTCCCACGCCCCCCCCCCCCCCCCCCCAACAGGTCAGGTTTTCAGGATATCCCAGCTTCCGCACAGGTGGCTCAATCAGAAGCTCGGTCTTTGACTGAACCTCTGATTGATCCACCTTTGCTGAAGCTCTGATTCCCTGAAAACCTGACCTGTTTGCTGGAGTTCAGTACCCCTGGACTATTGCACTGAAATGCAAACTCAGAATGTCACTGGCACTACCCAGTGTCACCGACAGCAACAATGTATCACCGGACAGAGATTTGTTATGTGCTGTTAGTTGGTACTGTTTTTAAGTCAACAGTATTTGGCATACTGCACCATAATCTGTTTTCTTTTTTCTTTCTCCATTGCACGGTCTGGGAGGAGAGTCGTCAGCACAATTCCTTTGTTTATCTAAGGACTTCCAATTGGACTTCACCTTTATGGTTTGGAATTTATTGACATTAATTTTTTGGCGCCGGTTTTTCTTTTTTTTCCATGGTTCTTTACTGACTGTACGGTCAGTCCTCACCTGGCTGCCAGTTGTTTGTAATTTGCACTAATTATTTCACTTAGTTCACATTTTATTATCCATTAGCGCTGTTTCTGTTACCGGACAGAGACCCACAAGTATAAAAACTCTCCGGACAGAACCTGGGAACCTCGGGCAACACCAACCTGAATTAATGCCAAGTTGCTAACAGCCATTTTCCACCGCTCCTTGGGATTATCCATCTGACCTGTGTTTGCCTGGAAGCAGAAACATCATGTAAGTTAGTCCGGCGGGGTGGGGGGCAGAAGAAGAGATGCACTCCGGAGATCTCAGAGCAGCCACCTCTGGGGTGAAATCCATGCACAACGTTTTTAGCTCTCCTGCGATTTTTCAAATGAAAAATAATGCTTAATAATATTATTATTAACGAATGATACAATTCTGCTGAATATTCACTTATTTTGTTCACATGGTGCCACCTCTATACCCAGCAATTTACATTCTGCGCTGGCCGCACCGGCAGTAAGGGGGCTGAAGGTAACCAGACAATTTAAAACAAATACAGTGCCGGCAGAAGGGGATGTAAGAGTAAGTGTATACAGAGTATCAATGTAAGTGTTCAAGTGGCTGATCACAGTGTGATTATTACGGTATATTACTATTTCCGCTGCATTTTCGGGTTGGGTCTCCATCAGTGTATCATTTCTTGGGTTGGTGATCAAATACAAAGTTTAACAGAGAGCAACAGTTCCTACTGGTCCAAGGTGGCTGTAAGGACCCGTTAGATTACGGCAGGGATAGCCATCTCCAGTCCTCAAGGGCCACCGACAGGTCGGGTTTTCAGGATATCCCTGCTTCAGCACAGGTGGCTCAATCAATGGCTCAGTCAAAGACACGGATGGAGCCAACTGTGCTGAAGAGCCACCGGTGCTGTCTTCGACTGAGGGTTGGTGGCCCTTGAGGACTGCTGTTGCCCCCCCCCCCCCCCCCCCACGTGGATTACGGACATTTCCAACACATTTCAAGTGCTAAAACTGATTCATTCGGATACTTACAGCAGTGGAGAGTCGAGATGCCAGGGTCATTTCCAGGTTCCCTTTGAGCCCCACCAAAGCCGGGACCAAGATAAAGACCTCGGTGATGGTTTTGAAGACATCCCAGTGCTGAAAGAGAGAGAAAGATTGACAGTCACTTTTCCAAACCTCACTGCTGTTTTTGCGCAGGTCGCATGGAAAGGCACAAACTCCTCGCCTTTGCTTTATGTACAGTATATCCGGTCGAAAGGCAGGTCATTGGCCGTGAGTTTGACGCACCCACAACTTTTTATGCACAATTAATGGCCCGTGGCAATTTCTTTTATTTTTTTAGAAGGGGATAGAGACCAAGTGTGAGAACCTGTGGGGAATCCGGTTAACCCCTTCAGTTGCAGGGCCCTCAATGCATCGCTTGACAAAGTCGCAGAAGGAGGTTAATATATTTCTGGTTTGAACGTCCTTGGTGTAACTGGGTGTTTCCGAATATTATGAGTAATATACAAACCCCCTCATCCCTGGGTTCCTCTGCAAATCACTTCTCTTCCTACAATGTGTGAACTCAATTGAATTCTGAATATTGGCAGCTCTCATATAATATCATCTCCCTGCACAATCCATTTGTAAGTACATCTAGAGAAAAGCAAGCGTTTTTAGTGGCTTTCGACCAAAATACAGTACTTGTCTCCAGATGGAATATTGTGGATAAAGGATCTTTCTTAAACCACCAATGACCTCATATCTTGGCGTCCATGACCCACAAGATAATGAAGTAGGCTGTGAGTGTGTGGAAGGGCGTGAAATGTTCACCCACTAAACCAGGGGTGGGCAACTACAGTCCTCAAGGGCCACCAACAGGTCAGGTTTTCAGGATATCCCTGCTTCATCACAGGTGGCTCGGTGAGCCGTCTGTGCTGAAGCAGGGATATCCATAAACCCTGATCTGTTGGTGGCCCTTGGGGACTGGAGTTAGCCAGTCAAAGCCTGAGCAACCTGTGCTGAAGCAGAGATATCCTGAAAACCTGACCTGGTGGTGGCCCTTGAGTTCTGGAGTTGCCTACCCCTAGACTAAACTCTTGCTATAGATTACTGTGTGCTATCTGCCATACAAAACAACAGCACCCCTCTACAAAGCCCCGCCTGGCAGCTGCGGGGTTAAAAGGACAAGAGTTCCCAGGCAGCAGCAGGTTTGTATAAAAGTGCAATATAAGATTCGGTGTTTGCCAGTAAAGTCTACAAGAAAAAAAACCTGCAACAGCCAGTGGGACCAGAAACGCTGTACAAAGCAATATAATAATGTGCAAATCCATCAACGTCCTGGGCCTGCTCTATAAATGTTATCAGTCTATCCTTATAACGGTAATAATATCATGTTCCTAATATACTAGCACAGTGTTTTTACGTCCTTGCAACATGAATAAAGACTAAGATGCTTATCTATTATACTAATGTGTTGCAGCGTATCAGTAGTTGAAACACATAGGTGTACTCAACATGTACAGTATGTATATCTTTATCTGTATAGCGCCATCCATGTACATAGCGCGTCAGAGCAGTAATACTCGTGACATTATAATATATCACATAATGGGAATAAGCATAAAAGTGACATTAGGAACAGGAGTCCCTGCCCCCGAAGAGCTTACAATCTAAGTGACATTTTGTGATAGAGGTCAACAGTGTTACAAGGGTAAGTGCTACAGGCGAAAGTAACAGTTTGAGGGGGGAAAAGTCCTAACCAGAAGAGCTTACAATCTAAGGATTGCAGTGGCAGACAGCAGGGCTATATCTGAGCGGAGCACACATAGAAAAGCAGAAGAATGTGTAGCTGTAGATTCAGAGCATGAATGTGAAGCAGTAAATGAATGAGTGAATAGAAGAGCCGAGAGACAAATGCATCTTCAGAAACAGAGGAACATCAGTCCACTCCAGACAGTGTATAACATGCGATGAAAAGTGAAAGCTCTGTCACTGTTATTGTGTAACAGAGTATAATTACCTACTTGTTATGGGATTACCTCGCGCTCTCTCAGGAGGAGACTGGGAAGGGTCTATACATGCAGTCTAATGAATACAGGATGTTTATAGCTTGCTGTAAAGGAGGGTAGTCTCTCTCTCTGTCATTGTTAGAGTGGATCATTACTAATGTATTATGTGACAGTCTGAAAAAGACAAGAAGGAGTCTACTAATTAAATGGCAATCAGTCCCGTCAGCCTTACATTGGTGGCAATATGGTGCTCAGAGTACACGGACCTATATGTTAATAAAGGGAGAATGAGATCTGACTGGGGAGTGATCAGTAACTATAAGTAGTACAAAAACCTATAATGGGGCTCTAGTCACCCTGAAGGTAGGGGTAGGTGCACAAAGACACCCTCCTTTACCTCATTGGGCTGGCCTCAGGTAAAGTACTCACAGATTAAAGCCTCCAGTAGCTATCTCCATCAGCGTGCAGCTGTATCCTGGTAAGGGACATCCAATATAGTGTGTGTGCAGCGCACAGCCAAGAAAGGGGATGAGGAGCAGGTCTGGCAAAAAAACTTTATTTTGAGTCCATAAAAACAGGGGTTACAACCTTCAACGCGTTTCGTGCACCGCAGGCACTTTATCCCCACTTGATAAAGTGCCTGCGGTGCACGAAACGCGTTGAAGGTTGTAACCCCCGTTTTTATGGACTCAAAATAAAGATTTTTTGCCAGACCTGCTCCTCATCCCCTTTCTTGGCTGTGCGCTGCACACACACTATATTGGATGTCCCGTCAGCCTTACATACCTGCACCATGTCCATCAGCAGGCCGGCTGCCACCATGCCCAGCCCAGCCAAGAGTAGAAGCACAAACACTTGGGTAGTCTTGGAGCACCATATCTCCGGGAGGAAGCATTGGGTGACCGTGTAAGCTTGAAACCACTCGGCAGCTTCTCATGGTAGCAAGTCTCCAGTTCCAGCTGGAGTGATCACCATGTCTCTCTCTCTTATCCCATACTCAGGAGTGCAGCATCCCAGAGGGTATGCCCCACAGCCTTGGGAGCCAGCTTGAATGAGGACTTGTTCCTCTTTAGCAGATCTTCATCTTGAGTGCTGGGAACAACCTAGTGCTGTAACATTGTAACTCAAAACCCTCACCAGAGGACAAGACAGTGCTCAGGAATAAGCAGCGACAATCCAGTGGAAACACAAATCTCCTCTTTCCTGGACACCCCATGGAATGTGTAACTGCTGAGACAGGAGATTCTGGAGATGTTTGCTGGAAAAATATAGTACAAAAAAACAAAAGAAAAACAAGAACAGACTAGCTCTGGCCTATGGGATGATTGATAAATGGTAGCAAGTCGGGTGCGGGTATAATACTTAAAAGTGACTTGCCCTTTCTGCATAGGACTCACCATGTGGTTATACCAGATAAAACCGCTGCACTCCGCTCCACCAGTGCTGAACTCCGCTCCATATCTCTCCTTCAGCGTCATTTCCCAAGCCGTTCCATGCCTTGTTTCGATACTTTTCTTCACCTCTTTAAATACATCAGCTGGATGTCAGTGAAGGATTGTCCGTCAGATAGAGAGAGGAAACTCGCGGAGGGGATCGGGATTTGTGCTTGCCCATGGCTGGCTTGAGCTCAGCTACCGATATCATTATTGTCCCAGCACTATATCTCTGCACCATGTTCACAGGACCAGCCAATCAGCCCCAGCAGACTCTTATCTGCGGTCATCACTTGATCCCTGAGCTAGTTTACAAAAGCCGAGATAAGAATTCTCATTGTGGGAGTTTATTTAAAGTATTTGTGCTATCAAACTAAAGAGCGAACAGCCTCACGGTTATGTGACTCTAATGCACGAAGTAATCTATCAAGAGGAAATTAACAATACTTCACCCTATCACTTGCCCAATGAGCTGCCAACAGGATTTCAGTCCAGTTATCCTATTCCGAAGACAGTGTTCTTTATCACTAAGAAACCTCTTCTCACCTTCTAATGGGAGACAGACCATCCAGGTCCCTACTATTACCTGCAGTGAGAGGGGAAGATTAATGGTCTTCAGGTTCTCTCTGTCACTAAATTAGACTCTTGGTATAAATCCATTCTGTCACTCAGTTGCTACAATAACCCTCTTTACTGCCAGAAAGGCCACCAGCTCATTACATAGGAAGGGGTTAATAATCCCTAAATAACAGGACTATCCCAAGAAGATTACCGGGTATTCTCTCCACATATTTTCTAGTTATGAGACTTGTTGGATATAAGGCAAAGTGAAGAACACACGGAATGGAGATTCACAGATTTGGTGGCTGTTGCCACTTTCGAGATGAATTTCCGTCAGACACAGAGCAGCTCTACAATCTCTACGAGAACCGGCTGTATGTGATACGGAATAATGGAGGACTTGGTCCTAAAAACGAACCCCCATGTCTTTCACCCCAAACTTGCAGCTCAGAGCTCCATGGAGTTGATACTTTCTAGTTTGAGTAAGAAGTAATATTACGGAGAAGCGATTTCATGGATTGGCGCCCGGTTACGTGTTTTATGTGATTGGTATAAAAAAGGTCCAGTCCTGGTTTCTAAACCTTTTGCAGAATACTTTGGACAAACAAGTCGTGATAAATAAAACCATGAAGTTGTGGGGCCACCTCACGAATAGCTGGTTATTCTTTGTGTGTGTGTGTGTGTGTGTGTGTGTGTGTGTGTGTGTGTGTGTGTGTATTACTGTCTCATATGTATGGCGCCAACATATTCCGAAGCGCAGTACAATGTGATGGTAAGGACACGAACAACACAAAATATACATACAACTTGAAATATAATGAAACAATAAGTAAGGCGAACCCTACCCCCATAATCTAACAATCTAAAAGGAATGGGACAGTGATGACACAGGGACAGGTAGGTGTAGAAGACCACTCACCATGGTATTAACCATAGATTTGTCAGCAGGATGCTGGGTCTACCTCTTTATAGTCGTTGTTTTGAGGGAACGTTTGCTTTTGTGAATGATGTTGGTTGAGTCTGATGGCGTGGGGTAAGGAGGTCCACAGTTGGGGTGCAGCCTCGGAGATAGCTTGGAGGTGGGAATGAGAGGAAGCAAAGGGAGAAGATGTGACGGTGCTCGTCTTGAATCAGGAAGCGGACCCGCGGGGCTGGGGTAGGGATGCAGAATAACCGACCAGAGCCCAGGGACTGAGTCCTGTTAGAGTATCCGTAGTCAGTAAGCAGGCAGAGGTCAGTGCTGGGTGCAGTGGTGTGAAGTCCAGGCAACAGCCAAAAGTTCAGGGCAGGCGGAAAGCAGCCAAGTCGGGGTCACAGCCTGGGGTCAGCAACAAGGGAATCCGAACAGCAAAAGGCAAAGGCGTGACAGCAAAGACCAACAGGAGCTGCAAAACTTAGAACCTTCCTCGGCGACTCCCACTGGGAACTGCAGCCTTACATAGCATGCTGCCAGTAAACAAAATGGCCGAACTGAGCAAAAAGGGCAGGCAACCTGGAAAACCCGAACTGCAGCAAAACCCGGCACGGATCGGGCAGAATCCTTACAGAAGAAGAGAGACCCGTAGGACATGAGCCGAGAGGAGACTTGGTGTGGGAGAGGACTTGGGGATTAGATTGGAAATGTAGAGAGGGGACGGTGTCAGATATCTGTGTGTGTGAGAACCAGAAACCCGATTCTGCTGGCTATGGGGAGACAGTGTCGGGATCTAGTGAAGCAGCAGAACATGAGCAGTTGGGGAGGTGTAGATGAGCCAGGTAGCAGTATTTAGGATGGACTGGAGGGGAGATTGAGTCGGGATATAAAAAGTGTGCAAATTAGAATCATGGTGGAAAACGTGGTGAGGGAGGCCTGGAAGGGCTGTATTTTAGTAATGTTTCTGGAGTCAAAATTAGCTCTGGAACGATACCAAGTACCAGATCTGGGTCTAAAGAGAACCATGCAGCACAGACATGAGTCACAGACTGCAGGACTCAACTGGCTCAAAGTGAATTTTGGAGAGTCTTTGGGAACCAACCCTCGCAGTGTAATAACCAGAACAGCTCAGTATATGTTCTCCCCTACTATCCTGTGCTGAGAACTCACCGGCGGGAGGACAAGCCGCCCACTGCGTGTTTATCTGATGGGCGAGTGCAGAGTGACCTGCTCTCCTGTGTCACCCACAGGGTGAAACACACTGGGAAAGAGACACAGATCCCGCAGAGCTGGATCAATAATTCAGGCGGCCAATATCTGTATATATTGTATATTCCATGAGCTTTATTCTATGAAATATATTTGGGACCTGGCAACGGATGTTAACCCTTGTGCTGCTAGAAGGGTCTGCAACGCATTGCAAAGCTATGCAAACCCCTCCAGCATTGACGGGGTAAAAAGGGGGGTTGAATAAGTTGTTCCACACCCGAGTGCTTTCATCCCATGGGACCTCCATACCACAAAGCTTTGCAGAAAGTGGTCCAATTGACTTAATAATATATATATTTTTTAATTGTTATACTGGGTCTGGTCTAAAAAAAAAGATGTAGAATTGTTAGTACCATGACAGTTTAACCATCTGGCCAACTCCTGTCCTCAAGGGCCACCAACAGGTCAGGTTTTCAGGATATTCCTGCTTCAGCACAGGTGGCTTAATCAGTTGCTCAGTCAAAGACTGAGCCACCTGTGCTGAAGCAGGGATATCCTGCCAACCTGACCAGCTGGTGGCCCTTGAGGACTGAATTTGGCCACCCATGAGAGAGCAAAACATGGACTTACCTGCACCACATCCAGCACCATCCCAGCCATCACCATGCCCAGCCCGGCCAACAGGTACGGGAGCAGCACCTGCAGCGTGATGGAGAACGCCGACTCTTCCCCGGGCTTGGCCATGGGCGCCTTCCTCTCCGGCGGGCGTTTTTCTGGGATCAGAGGGACCTCTTCCTCCCCATCCCGGCTGCCGGCTTTGCCGTCGCTGTGCCTGCTCTTGTTCTTTGCCCTCTGCCTGGAGCGATCGCCGTTCCTGGCACGGCTTTCTTTTTTCCTCTGCCGGGTATCCTCGCCCTTCATCCTGACTTCAGCGCACGCCGGGGCTCCTGGCAACGTCAGACTGCAGAGATAAGCAAGAATACTATTTACCTAAAGTGGTCGCTGTGACCGATCCCAGGAGATTGGGAACCGGACAAACAGCTCTTTGGACCTCATGTTAGAAAGGGTTTTGTACACTATTTATAATCATTTTTCTTATACGAATACTTACACTGTACCCAAGGTGCCGACACGGGCATTTATTCATAATAAGCTACTGCTTGAATTCTTTAGTTTCTGAGTAGTCAACTCCAGTCTTCAAGGGCCACCAACAGGACCACCTGTGCTGAAGCAGGGATATCCTTGAAACATGTCCTGTTGGTGGACCTTGAGGACTGGAGTTGGCTACCTGTGGTCTAGATCAGCGGTGCGCAAACTGTGGGGCGCGACACTGCCGACGGGGGGCGCGGGGTTTACAGAGGCCCCGCGCGCTTCCCGAAGGCACTTAAATTAAGTGCCGGGGGAGCTGCAGGGCCTCTGTAAACCTAACTTACCGTGGCTCCGGCGGCTTCCTCCCTGCGTCGCCATGGCAACGCGGCGTCAAAATGACGCTGCGAGGTCATGTGACGTCACGTTGCTATGGCAACGTGACGTCATTACGCCGGAACGCGGGTAAGTTGGGGTTGGGGGGGGCGCGGGAGTGAGGGGACAGCCGTCAGGGGGGCGCAGGGAAAAAAGTTTGCGCCCCCCTGGTCTAGATTGTAAGCTCTCACAGGCAGGGCCCTTATTACCTTTTTTATCTGTTTGCACTTGTTTGGCCTTACATGTACTGTAAGTCAGGGGTATGCAAACTGGGGGGGGGGGCGCGAGGTTTTTTTGGGGGGGGGCGCGGCTGTTTCAGAGGCCCCTGCGGTCTTCCCCATGGCATTTAAATTAAATCCCGGGGGACCGCGATTGCCCTCTGCAACTTCACTTACCGTGACTCAGTCGGCTTCATCGCCATGGCAACGCGCCCGTCAAATGATGCTGTGGGGTCACGTGACGCCGCAGCGTCATTTGACGCTTAAGGCCAGGTAAGGGGGGGGGGCACGAGCAGTGGGGGAGAGCAGGCAGGTGGCCACAAGGCAAAACGTTTGCGCACCCCTGCTGTAGGTCACTCTGTTCATGCAATATACATCACTCTGCACACCTATTATACCGCGCTGCGAGATGTGTTGGCGCTTTACAAATAAACAAAACTAATATTAACCTCTTTATGCTCTAAAAATAGCAGAGAAAATAGCCTTTTTTCCCCCAAATAAATATCTTCATTTATTTAAAACGAAGTCAGGTTTGTAAATAAAATTTAAAAAAATAGAGATACTCTTGTATTCTAAATAAAAAAACAGTGATTCTTGTCCATCAGACTAGTGCCAATGTTTACACTTGTACATGGGGTAAAAACATGCACAGTGATCCAGTTATCCAGCTCCTATCATAATCTGGGTGTCTTATAACGCCACCTAATTGATGCTCTCCAAGCCCAGATATGATGAGAATGGAGAGCAATTTGAGCAAAGTAGATTAATACTGAAAGATGCTTCACACTCATCTTTATGCACACACATATACACACACACACACACACACACACACACACACACACACACACACACACACACCTGTAACGAATTACACCAAGTCATCTTCTTGCAGTCCAATATACCATGCTGCTTTGTGATGTCTGATAATAATATCTTTGCACGGACTGTTCTGCTGCCAGCGCCTTCATTCCACAGAAAGAGGCAGCGTTAAATGACCTCGCAGGATAAAAATATTCACACACCTGTTTATACCGCAGCAGCCTCGGTGCGTACACAGCGCAATAAAAGGCAGAGAACACAGCGCAGGTAGCTTCACACAGAATCGGAAGGTCCCGCAATGAGAAGTTATAATAATATCCTATGGTCCTTATGAGAGATGCTGCTCCATTGTGAAAGACGCCCCAGGATGTCTTATTACGCTTCCAAACCTAATTCAGGGGCGCAATATCTCATAGGGAACAGAGCGAAAACCCTACATAGTGTGATATGGGCTTCCTGAGAAATATGGGAGACTGGGTGAAAGTAGCCGGTGTTGTTCGGCAATTATAATGAACCGGAAAATACTGAGATTTATAAATGGATCATTTACATTTTTTAGTTTCTTAATGAAAAAAAAATATATGTTATGTATTTTTATTGTAAATTATATTTTTGGGTTTTTCCATCAGGTGCAAAAACACGCACATTTTTTACAGTTCCCACTCTGGAGCATCCTACATGTAGTCGGCCAATTTGCAAAACATAGATTTTCTATATTCAGCCCAGCTACTTACAATCCTGCCGAATTTGGTTAAAATCAGTGCAGTTTTGAACGGTTCAGTCCGCCATCTTGATTCAAAATGGCGTCCAATTGTATCCAAACAGACAAAATCCTGCTCCTTGATCTCAGGAACCGTCATGCAAAATGTGGTTACAGTATCTTAAAGCAGCAGTTCAAGCGATATCCTACATGGGTGTTTGTAATAAATCAGTTCTGTACTATTAGAAAATACTTGTAGCATTTAAAAAAAAAAAAATGTTTTAAAGACATTTTTAATGTTTCTACTGTAGGAATCATTTCCAAAGTGACCACCCCTTCCCCTTCTGATAGGCTCTGGCTCTTGAGCCCCGCCCACTTTCTGGCATTGAACCAATTGTATCTAGTAACTGCCCAGTCAATCATATTCCAGAACTACATTGCCCACAATGCTGTGCAAGAACTGAATTAAATAACCAGGAGCAAGCGATCGATTACAGGAGAACAGATTGATCTGCAGCTTAGCTAATCACTTGCAGTGTGCAGATTGTATTGATGCACATATTGAATGGGGGAAAAAAAATATATATATATTTTTTAAAACGGCAGCTTGAGTGAACAGACAAACAGCTTTCCAAAATACATAGCAGATATAAGAGAAATCTAATACACTCACAAGTTCTATTTGTTTCCTGGCGTGTTGAATAAACCAATGTATTCATGAATCGCTTAGCGATCTCCTCCTTGATATTCTGTATCAGCTTCAAAATGAAAAAATAACAGAGCAAATGTATTAAAGGTACTAAAAGTTACTGTATCAGATAAAAAGATTAAAGACACTCACAGACATCTCTACAGGACACGCATGAGAGATAACAAGGCTCACACAAAGGCAGCAGGTTTGTGAGCCTGCGTATACACTTATTTATAGAGGAAGAAAAAGAGGGCGTTATTGGAAAAATGTCAGGCATAGCTCTGGAAAGTTTGCGTGAATCTGTTGAGCACAATGTGTAATGGGATTTACAGCGTTTTTCACAAGCAACAATAACATTGTAGTTAAAAAAAAACACCTTCAGTGGTGGAAGTGTCATTAAAAGTACTGGTACTGTGCCTGCCATTAAAATAATTCTACGTTTCTTAAACATTGTGAAAAAAATGCTGTTTTTGAAAGACATCATATTTATGCTTAGAGAGGTTTCCGAACACAAAGACAATTTTGTCAACAAAAAAAAGTGTGGCTGCAAGTGCGTAACAAAAAGAAATTAGCAGTGCTGTAGACCTGTAAATAAATAAGTATTGGTAATCTGTACCCCTCCTCAACACCCCTCCCCGCCCCGCCCAGTACAATCACACGGTGACCCTACATAAGACCACCGACTTTAACGTTCACGAAAGTTTAACTCAGCTAAAATCATCAGAGGTTCTCAACTCCAGGCCTCAAGACCCCAAAACAGGTCGGGTTTTATGGATATCCCAGCTTCAGCACACGTGGCTCAAACTTTGACTGAGCCATCTGTGCTGAAGCAGGGATGTCCTTAAAACCTGACCTGTTGGGGGATCTTGAGGACTGGAGTTGAGCCCCCCCGGGCTAGAAACTGATACTAGAATTATATTTACACTGACTCAGGGGAACGCACATTAAATAGTCACATTTTGGTTTGAATTCCTGTGCATGGTGATAAGCAGGATTACGCACGGTAAACAATTAGAAATGTGTTCAATTTTCGCTGAAGCAGGCGGAATTGGTCACCAAGCCCTTTATACACTGAAATGTGCTGCCACATTCGCTAAGTTCTGGCGAAATGTATCAAATTCGGAGCAAACGGAAAATTGCCAAAAATTGCCAATTTAAGAGAAAACTGCAAAAAATATATATTTTTAAAAAAGGTTACAAAGCAAATGTGGAGACATGCTCACATCTCTATAAATGCATGAGGGGTTCAACCGCCGTCCAATCGGAAAACGCAACCGATGATGTTGCAGCTTCCTATTGGCCCAGGGAGCTCTGGATTTGGTGATAATAATGTGGTTTGGTTTTAGAGGTTCCAAGGGTGAAAAAAATAATAATAATAAATCAATGCGGGACGACTGCTTTATACGTATCTCCTGTATCCGCCATCACAACCTTCACGGGGAGCAATTGTCCCATTACCACTCTCCTGCTGCTGGTGAAATCTCCTCTGGAAATTCAGTGGATGACGCTGTGTACCTTGTACAGCATTGGGGAGTAACATCTTACAAGTACCTTGTATTGACCCTGGATATATATTTCTATAAACTATATAAAAGCCCAATTTTTTGTTACGTTTTTATCTTTCCTGCATTGATTTGCCCTGTACTGTTCAAAGGAAAAAACGTCAAAGCTTAGCGATTAACCCTTTATCTGGCGTTTGGACCTGAAACCCATTGCTTTGCTGTACTTTCAGGCCCAAAAAGGATTCATATATATTTTTTTTTTTTATAGAGTATTTTGACTTCCTAATTTTACTAAAGCTTTTTAGATAACACAGCACCTTCAATTAAATGCACAACTGGTTTATGAAAAATTGAGAATTTTCCCCAGAGCGGAAATGAAAGTTAACGTCTGGTAAACGCGGTGTTAACTAAATCAGTATTACCAATACATTGTACGGCTTGTTCCTGAAGAGCAATTATTTGCATGTCTATTCACTGCAGGCACATGTGCACTAAGCACTGCTATTCCAGACTACGCCTCATCATGCATTCAACAGAATGGGTGGTGTGTCTTTTCGGCACTGGAAGGTAGTGGTCTTATGGGCCATGTTTAGTGCTGTTTTCAGCTGGAAAGGGCCTTGCGTTAACAATAACAGCCGTTAGTGCTAATAATATGCGGAAGAGGTGTTCCTCCTGACAGCGCCTGTCCTTATTATTCGTGTGGCGTTACCGGACCTCTGTGGACCGGGCCCATAATAATAACGTCATACTTTAGCCCTGCGCTCCCCCAGCAGGTAAAACTGCAGCTGTCCAGAGCCCCTAAATCTGTGCTTGTGATTAGTTGGGTGCAGGGTGGCACGTCACTTTCAGGGGGTCGGGGAGTCAGAGTGCTTAGGGGAATTTGACAATTGGAAGTCAGCATTTCTCCATGAAATTATTATGTTGGGGGCTTCAGTCTCCAAATCTCACTTTTTTGGAGTCCTGGAAGCTGACATCTTTTGGATGTCATCAATACACAGCACTCCCCTGTGTGCGGTGCAATAAAGCAGCTGATTAGGTGAGATCCTCTGGGTGCTCAGGGTGGGAGAGGGGTGACCCCCTTTTGGATGCTCAGGTGGTAGAGGGGTGACCCCCTTTGGATTCTCAGGTGGGAGGGGGGTGACCCCCTTTGGATGCTCAGATGGGAGAGGGGTGACCCCCTTTGGATTCTCAGGTGGGAGAGGGGTGACCCCCTTTGGATGCTCAGGTGGGAGGGGGGTGACCCCCTTTGGATGTTCAGGTGGGAGAGGGGTGACCCCCTTTGGATGCTCAGGTGGGAGAGGGGTGACCCCCTTTGGATGCTCAGGTGGGAGAGGGGTGACCCCCTTTGGATGCTCAGGTGGGAGGGGGTGACCCCCTTTGGATGCTCAAGTGGGAGGGGGGTGACCCCCTTTGGATGCTCAGGTGGGAGGGGGGTGACCCCCTTTGGATGCTCAAGTGGGAGGGGGGTGACCCCCTTTGGATGCTCAGGTGGGAGGGGGGTGACCCCCTTTGGATGCTCAGGTGGGAGGGGGGTGACCCCCTTTGGATGCTCAGGTGGGAGGGGGTGACCCCCTTTGGATGTTCAGGTGGGAGGGGGTGACCCCCTTTGGATGTTCAGGTGGGAGAGGGGTGACCCCCTTTGGATGCTCAGGTGGGAGTGGGGTGACCCCCTTTGGATGCTCAGGTGGGAGGGGGTGACCCCCTTTGGATGCTCAGGTGGGAGGGGGGTGACCCCCTTTGGATGCTCAGGTGGGAGGGGGTGACCCCCTTTGGTTGCTCAGGTGGGAGGGGGTGACCCCCTTTGGATGCTCAGGTGGGAGAAGGGTGACCCCCTTTGGATGTTCAGGTGGGAGGGGGGTGACCCCCTTTGGATGCTCAGGTGGGAGGGGGTGACCCCCTTTGGATGCTCAGGTGGGAGAGGGGTGGTTCCCTTTTGGATGCTCAGGTGGGAGGGGGGTGACCCCCTTTGGATGCTCAGGTGGGAGAGGGCTGGTTCCCTTTTGGATGCTCAGGTGGGAGAGGGGTGGTTCCCTTTTGGATGCTCAGGTGGGAGGGGGGTGACCCCCTTTGGATGCTCAGGTGGGAGGGGGGTGACCCCCTTTGGATGCTCAGGTGGGAGGGGGTGACCCGCTTTGGATGCTCAGGTGGGAAGGGGGTGACCCCCTTTGGATGCTCAGGTGGGAGGGGGGTGATCCCCTTTGGATGCTCAGGTGGGAGGGGGGTGACCCCCTTTGGATGCTCAGGTGGGAGGGGGTGACCCGCTTTGGATGCTCAGGTGGGAAGGGGGTGACCCGCTTTGGATGCTCAGGTGGGAAGGGGGTGACCCCCTTTGGATGCTCAGGTGGGAGGGGGTGATCCCCTTTGGATGCTCAGGTGGGAAGGGGGTGACCCCCTTTGGATGCTCAGGTGGGAGGGGGGTGACCCCCTGTGGATGCTCAGGTGGGAGAGGGGTGGTTCCCTTTTGGATGCTCAGGTGGGAGGGGGGTGACCCCCTTTGGATGCTCAGGTGGGAGGGGGGTGACCCCCTTTGGATGCTCAGGAGGGAGGGGGTGACCCCCTTTGGACGGGTTACGAAACATTCTGTGCCACGTCAGAGTTGTCACTTCTCCTCCCCGCCTCTCCCGACTTACCCGCAATCCCGGGTAGGGTGTGTGTGAACCGGGTAGGGTGTGTGTGAACCGGGTAGAGGGGTCCCCCAGGCCGGGGATCTGCACCCGCATAGCGCTGAGAGGAGGCGCCGAGGGAAGGCGCCGGAGAAGGAAACTCCGCCCGGTCTCTGTATGACACCCACACATTACATACAAACCCACCCAGTGTGACACACCCACACATTACATGCACACCCACCCATTACCTACACATCCAACCAGTGTGACACACCCACCTAGTGTAACACACCCACCCCTTACATGCACATCCAACCAGTGTGACACACCCACCTAGTGTAACACACCCACCCATTACATACACACCCACCCAGTGTGACACACCCACCCAGTGTGACACACCCACCCATTACCTACACATCCAACCAGTGTGACACACCCACCTAGTGTAACACACCCACCCATTACATGCACATCCAACCAGTGTGACACACCCACCCAGTGTAACACACCCACGCATTACATGCACATCCAACCAGTGTGACACACCCACCCAGTGTAACACACCCATTACCTACACATACAACCAGTGTGACACACCCACCTAGTGTAACACACCCACCCATTACATGCACATCCAACCAGTGTGACACACCCACCCAGTGTAACACACCCACGCATTACATGCACATCCAACCAGTGTGACACACCCACCCAGTGTAACACACCCACCCATTACATGCACATCCAACAAGTGTGACACACCCACCCATTACTTACACATCCAACCAGTGTGACACACACTGACTGAGAAACACACACACACACAGATCCAACACATACACACTGACTGAGAAACACACTGACACACCCACCCACTACATACACTGACTGACTACAGAGAGACACACACACCGACTGACTACAGACACACTGAGTGTGCACCACACACACTGTGTTACATACCTACAAGGTGCATCATACACACTATATACACACCGTGTGCAAGGGACACAGGATGGAAATGTCTTGCTGTGAATTTAACATTCATGTGGTAATACAAGACCCCCTAAAAAAGTAATTACCCACAACAAGTTTAGAAGAACAGCGCAAATTCATTCATTAATGTCATATAATTATCCTTCTCCCCCTAACTGCTCCGTGTAACCGCATATCAGAACAAGACTCGCAAAGCCAATGCAAAAAATCAGACACACATTTCATGATCACTCTTCAGGTCATTTTACCATTAAAATACCCAAAGCCATGTCTACTAAGCAGTGCTAAGGCATACGACACCTTACAGCCCAATGAATTGAATGAACCATAAGGTGTTTTATAACTTAGCACAGTTTAATACAAAAGGCCCCTATTCTGGCAGTTTGATACCCAGACCTGTAGATAGCTTGCAGGGCTATGTGTTAACCAAAGTCTCTAGGCTGCAAAATTGGGACAAATCCAGTGCAAAAAAACAGCACCTGATTGCGCAAAGTAAAAGGCTCCCATTGAAAGCACGTGGCGTTTTCCCTGAGATAAATCTCAGGCTGTTTTTTTTTTTACACGGGTTCCGGCGTTGGGGAGACTTTAGCAAAGTTTGTTTAATGGGATGAAAATAACCCATGTGTCATATTCTAGAAGCTAATTGAAAGAAGTTTAACTTGGCTTCCATAATATGTCAAAACTCCAAACACAAGCCAATAAACATTACAGACTACATTAGCTGCACATGCATTGGCCCAGAGTGGAACGTTACAAGCAATTAGATTGTAAGCTCCTCGGAGCAGGGACTCCTCTTCCTTAATGTTACTTTTATGTCTGGAGCACTTATTCCCATGACCTGATTTATATTATTTGTTATTTATATATGTATTACTACTGTGAAGCGCTATGTACATTTATGGCGCTATATAAATAAAGACATACAATACAATACAATGGGATATATTCAGGTTAACATTACCTGGATGTGTCGCTGGTATTGACTGCTTCATACGGTCCAGAAAAGCCTGGGCTAATTCGCCCCTGCGGACTTCTCGAACGATATAACAGTTATGAGCCTAATGACCAGGACCGTCAGAGTGACAGTGACGAAACAGTACAGCTGCTGCCTGCTGGGGGCACCTCAACGTCACTTCTAGAATAGCCGGGATTCAATTTCTGCCAGCTTGGCATTCTCTTCACCTGACGTTGAGAGAGTGGTGGAAATGTGGTCGGGGGGAAACACGAGGTTTTGGAGACACCAGGGCAGGAGTGGCCAGCTCCAGTCCTCAAGGGCCACGAACAGGTCCGGTTTTCAGGATATCCCAGCTTCAGAACAGGTGGCTCAATCAGTGGCTCAGTCTTTGACTGAAAATGTTTAGTAACGTAAAAGCTGAGAAAGTGTGGGACTTGTCTGCAAGGCAAGATATATTAGGGCTGGAGGCCTTTTTATTGCCATGTTGCTGTTCTTCTTTTTGTGTGTTAAAGTATTTATTCGTGAATTATTCCAGCCCTGATTGCAATTCTGGTTTTGTACCTTTTAAGAACCCTGGATCCCTTCACACACGTATGGTAACTCTCAAACCGGGGTTCCCAAAAAGAGCTTGGTGGGGTTCTGTGTTTTGTTAACTCTCAAACCGCCAACTTACTGTATTTATCCTGTGTGGGAAAAATACGATTGCTTGGTATGGCTTATGTCCTCCAACGAAACGTACGGCTTTCAATGTTAATTATAATTTGTCATAGCAACGTATTACATTTGTTAACCTTTTTTAATAATTAAATTAAGAGCAGGTCAACATCAATGTATTAGGGCTTAAATAAAATGTCAGCCAATATCACATTTGTGAATCTCTGGCTGAACCCCAGGGTTCCACAAAACTGCTAAATACATTACAGAACTGTTCTTTGCAGTGCTCTGCTTTACCTCGCCCGGATATTCTACGCAGGGCACTGGACTTTTCACATATGGTATTAAATTAGGGTTGCCAGGTGTCCAGTATTGAATCGGACTGTCCTGTATTTGGACTCTGCCCAGTAAAAAATGAGAGGCAATACTGGACATGTATGTGTCTGGTATTACCTCTCTGGATATAGTGACCTGAGCGGTTTGGGGGGCTGCGGGATTTCCCTGAGCAGGGAGACAGCAGGGCTGCTGCTAGGGGGCTGGGCATCTTCCTCCATCCTGATTGGCTGCATTACACAGCGACAGCCAATCAGGAGGAGGTGTCAGGAGCCTGGGGGTGGGCCAAGGAGAAGAGGAAACAGCATGGAGCGGTGAGAGGGGTGTGTGTTGGTCTCGAGTGCGTCGCACCTTTCACCATTGTGTCCAGTAGTTTTGGAGAAGCCACCTGGCAACCCTAGGTATTAATGAACTAGATTCGGACCTCAAGATCTATACAGAAAGATGCACAGCTCAGTGGTTACATCAGAAAAAAAATCATTTAGAAAAAAAAAAACAAATAAATAATCCTGTTTGTATAATAAGATGGGCGAGTTCAAACTCGGAGTTTGGAAGTTCAAGTCGATCTTCGCAACGACCTTTGAAATCTGAGCAAAATTCCACCCAAACCCCAGGAAAGGCTCATTCTGAGATTCAGGGATTTCTGTCCTTTTTAATGAAATGGGTAAACATTTGAGTTTTGCAAATAGATAAAACTCACAAACTTTTGCAAAAAGTTCGACCAAATTGTGAAAATAAATTTGTGCTCATCTTGCGTCTATTTCCATAATTTGTTACAAAAAGAAAAACACCCCGTGAAAGTGCCCACCCTATATACAAAGTCAGCTGTGCGAACAACACACCCGTGAAAATTCTAACAGGCGTTAACACCGAAATAACCCCTTCACTGCCAGAGACGTCTGTGTGCATCCTTGTACATGTTATTATATTTCTTTGCAACGTGTTGCAGGGTTCGGCTTCTTCACAATGCTGATCCTTCTACTGCCCCCGGATAATTTACACAACCAGCCAAAAATGTCAGCTCCTCATCTTATCTGATCACAAATCAGCAATGGCTTTGTAAAGATTACAGAAATGATAATATAATTGAGAAATAACAACACGCTCCGTCTTGCACACACGTGAGATTCCCAATTTCCCCCTCAGCTGCGGTGTCATTTTGGTTCATGATAAGTTGTCCTCCAATTCTCCCTTCAGGAATAGCAAAGACAAAATACATTCTCAACTCCATTCACAGACTCTCCCCCCACGTTTCCCAATGTACACGATGCAGATATCAAGATTCCAGCAGTGGATGTACAAATGAGCCCCCCACCCCCCTTTTAGGTTCATCCCTTCACATGGGATCCCCCTATACCCCCAGCCTTTATATCTCCGTTCGGGAATTAAAAAACATTTAGATTGTTGCAGTTTGTGTAAAGTTCTGATTGGTGCACAGTGTTCTCTTCTCTAATGATTCCCCGGATTAGTGGGTTTCTCATTTGGTTTTTCTCATCTTCTCTCCGATGGGCAGCCGGCTGTGTATCTCTAGTACTCGATAGTGACAGCTTTGGTCTTTAAATACTCATTCAGGGCTTCCTCGCCTAAAAACACAGACAGGAGTCATTTCTCTTATCGGCGGAATACACATCACTAAGGTTTCAACCTGCACAGTTTGTAAGAAATGATTCCTAAGAAAATATTCGTCCATCCTTTTCCATATTGTATTTTACATTTCTCTTCAGAATAAAAGTGTTATCATAGGCAGCCAGACCACCACTTCCTGTAAAACGAATCAAAAACATTTTTAGCATCCCGAAAAATGAGACACACACAGGAAACGTCCTGTTTGGCGCAGTATCAAAAAGAAAGGCAATGATTACAGTAAACAACAGAAAATGTCACTATTCACTGGACAACCACATGGAGTTGGCACATCATATGAATGTTGAATGGGTGGGTACCCCTGTGTGCATATAATGGAGACTGATTTGGCTTAAATGATATCTTGGCTTTATTGAGCCTGTTCCTTTATCCAGGCAAAACATACAAAAACAACAAAATAACAAACCCTATCCCTTTGTAAGGCCTAACTTACTTCCCCAGACCCTATCTGCAGAACTGGAGGGACATTCCCATTACCAGCCTATCACCCCAAAGTCTCAGGAGGTACCTTAAGCAGGTGGCCCTCCATGTCAGTCTCTGGCAGGTTCCTGGGCCCTCTCGTGTCCAGGAAATATAGGTCTCTGGGTGTCTTGTCCTCAGCACAGCCTTTGTGCTCAAGATAGTGTCTGGGTGCAGGCTTCTCTGCTCTCCTTCTGTCAGCCCAAATGTGAGCTAAGGAATCTCACTCCTGTTTCCAACAGGAGGCTTTTCTTACAGACTTAATTGGCCAGATGGAGTCTGGTTAACTGCCTGCTGCACTTAACCAGATCCCTGCTGGATTTTAGAGATAGTTTCTTCACCAGGGATAAGTCCGTGTTACAGTACCGTTTTTTTTTTTAAAAGAATACATTTTACGTTCACATTTCCTTTTCCTCTGGTTTCTCCCCAAAACATTTTTTTCCCTTTAAAATGGTAGCTGGATTAAGAGCATCCCCACACTTCAGAGGGTTAAGGTAATACAACTCCTGCAGTTGGAATTCTAAATCCAGCTGCCTGGCTCTGAAATCCAAAACCTTGTTCTGCACACAGAATATATTTTGAAACCCCTTTTGCACTGCATGTAGGAAAGTTTAGGAACGTGTCAGCATTCCCTTATTAAGCATTTACTATTTTCTGGTTCCTCTTTGCTCATTTGCTGCCAAAGGGGCCTGCCATACAATGGCAAATAAAGGGATATGGGCACGGACCGCAAATTGAATAACGTTGGACATGTGTGGCTTTGGCTTGGTGAGACCAGGCTCGCATCCAGAGGTCAGTATTGCTGAGTACCAGTCACTAGAAGGTCAGACACTGACCTGCGGATCAGGAGACAACCGGGGCACAGTACGACACGCAGGAGGCGGCTCTAACATATAACAGAACAAAAGACAAAAAGGCCCAGTGCTATCTAAACTATCTAAGCTATCTAAACTGCGATAGTGCTGATCGGGGACTATTGTACCGGAAACTCCCATTGAAGTCCCATTGAGCCGGAGACCTTTACACCACGTCAGATCCTCCCCCTCCCACCCCCCCATATGGAAGATAAATAATTGACGCACAGAGGCACAGAATTAGAGAATATATCTCATTACAATCTGTACGTCATGTAACTTCTTATTCCCACTCCCTAAATCACCAGGTGATGCACAAAACGTGGAGCAAGGACATTGACACAAAGAGATGCAAGATGAAAATAACGTAACTTGGCTCGATACGTCAGCCACATGTTTCCACGGATAAAATTGCTGGGGGGGTTTGCCCTACTTTTGCAGCCGAGAGATTTTGATACATTCCCCTGGTATCTGCCCATTATATGATACAAATCTCTCCTTACCCAAGTCCTTCCCAAAGCCAGACTCCTTAAAGCCCCCGAAGGGAACGGCCACGTCGGTTTTGTTGTAGGTGTTTACAAAGACGGTTCCCGCCTGCAGCTTCTCGCTGACGTACAGAGCTTTGCCGATGTCCTTGGTGAACACGCCAGATGCCAGGCCAAACTCTGTGTCATTGGCTCGCTTCAGCACCCCATCAACATCGCTGAAACACAAAGAGGAGTCACTACGCCAAACTGCAACAACTCAGGGCGCACACACACGGTATCCCAAACCAGGAGGCCTTCCATACCAAGGCTGGGATTCTGTGACCGCACCCCGATCTGGCGTTAACTGCCATTGAAGTCAATTCGATACCCCTCTTTACGGATTACTGAAACCCAGCCCAAGTGACTATGAAATAAACTCTATACTAACACACATGTATTATACAAACTGATGGCTGATCAGAACCACCCGGTCCATCTTGTCTGACCATTTTTCTATCTGATGTGACATCTCAGACCCTTTGGTTTCTTTCATATAGACTATAGACTATAGAGCATAGACATATACACACAGACACGCATATATTTCTTCATAGGTTGAGTTGTGCAGAAGTTTTCTAAAACATACATGTCAGTTCTTTGGATGCACACGGCGAAGGTGTAAAGTGACGCAGAGTATCCCTCCTTTTTTATTTACAATTCTAGACTTTTCACTATAGTTTTTTAAATCAAGAATATATATTAAAATAGGTCTTTCTTCCTTTCCGTTCCTATGGCATAAACCCTTTGAATACGGGGTCCACACATTTTTTTTCAACAGGCATGTTGGCTAGTAGTGGGTGTACAGTAGCTATGGTTCTGGCAACGTACAATGGCAGCATTAAGTAAAAGTACATTTTTCTTAAAGTCTCTCCCTATTTGGGCAGCTGAGATCAAATAAATAAGGTTTCACAGAAGACACAGAACAAGCAATGTGTGTAACACACTTTCACATGGTGTGTAGTGAAGGGTTGTCACGTTGGAAGTGAGTCTCACTCATTGTTGGGGTTAGTGGTATTTAAGACTTCAATAGGGACTCACTCTTAGAGGTTGGTATGTTTCCATTACAATCCTTGCCAACTGTGAGTGTCACTAAAGCGACATTCTCCTACCCGTCTTTGAACTTGGATATGATCATCACCGGGCCGAAGGATTCCTCTTTAGCGATGAACATCTCGTCCGTCACATCCGTAAATATGGTCGGTTCAAAGAAAAACCCTGAAAACAATGAGCGGTTGTTTGGATTATGGGAAATGTTTCCAAATGGTCCCACTGGCACCTTAAAGGGACACTGAGATGGATTACAAAGAAATGATGAAGGACACTGTGGGACTCGAAAGCTTGTAACATATCAACCACTTGTTGGTCAAATAAAGGGCATCGTACCCCCCACTCCATCTCCCTCCGCTGTTATCTTACTACTGAGAATCCCCTGTAAACCGGTTATAAAATGAACTGCAAACGGTTTCATAGCAGCTCAGCTAACACAGCCAACTCTGCTTAACTCTCTCACTGCCGGATAAGATTGCAGTGCTGAAGTGGGTAAAGCAGCATTCACTCTCACTGACACATGTAACACATTTAAGAAGGGGAATGAGGGAGACCCCCTTCCTCAGGCTGTGGTGCAGCGGGTTGAAGGATCAACATTAAAAAACAAAAAAAACAAATGATACTTGTCAGGAAGTCTCCCGATAAACTGGAGCAGTGAAAAATATTAGATGAATTGATAAAATGATGGAGCAGTTGGCTGAGGGTACGGAGAGAGCAGTGGTTGTTCCTGTGATGGAAGTTGTTCCAGCCATGGGGGAGGGGGAAGAAGGGTGTGTGTGGGGGGGGGAGGGGTGGTGTGTGTTTGGGTGTGTGTGTGTGCGCATGTGTGCATGTGGGGGGCGGAGTGGGTGGTCAGTGCCCACTTGGTTGGGATTGCCAGCCAGCCCGCCCTGCCTGAACATCACATGCACGGACTCTGTGCATTACAGTGTACGGAGAGAGCAGTGGTTGTTCCTTTGATGGAGTTGTTCCAGCCGGGAGGGAAGGGGAAGAAGGAGGAGGAAGGAGGTTGGTCTCCTTCCCCCCCCTTTTCCCCCCCCCCTTGTCCCCTCTCCCCTCACCTTTTCGATTGTGTTTTTCGACACATTGTAACCCATTGGTAGCAGCTCTTGGGAGATTCGCCAAGGTGGCCCCCAATAATGACAGTGCCGGAGTGTTTTCCCTGAACAACCGTTTTTCCAAAACAGAAAATGCTTAAAGTTTTGTTTTCAAAGACACCAAAGAGCAGAACAGAAAACTAAAAATAAAAAACTGCCCAGCAAACACATAATAATCAGGGATGTGGTACTCACCTGGGCGCTGGAGCTGCCTCCCTCCATACACCAACGTGGCTCCCTCTTTTACTCCCGTTTGGCAGTATTCAATCAGTTTATCTAAGTGGGCTTTGTGGTTCTGCGGTCCGTGGTCTGTGGACCTGTCCAAGGGGTCCCCGATCTTCATCTTCTTCACATCTCCCACCTGTCAGAGACCAGGAGATGCATCAGTCCCTAAACCATGCACTAAAAACTCCCCCCCCCCCCCCCGGCACTGCAAGGGTTAAGGTCCTTAAGCTTCATCGGCAAAATATACGCATTCGAATCTAGATCCAGCGCAGGAGCAAGCAGAGCAAAACCAACCCGCGTCCCAGAACCTGCCTACATTTCAACATCTTTATATCCCCAAACTGGCAACAATGCAGAAGATGACACTGATGAAGAGGTGCGATAGTGAAGAGAAGAAGGTAACAACTACTTTTTTAAGCAAAGGAGGGTGGGTATCGGTGTTGGTCCTTTCTTCCATCTAGTAACAATTCCACGTAGTACCTTTTCTTGGCCCAACAAGTAGTTGATGTGTTACAAGCTTTCCAACCTCTCAGGGTCCTTCATCGGGTCCAACCCTACTGAGAGGTTGGAAAGCCTGTAACACATCAACTACTTGTTTGGCCAAGAAAAGTTATCGTTCCCCCTCCTCCCCTCTCCCTCCTTTGTTACTACTACTTTTTACAATGAATTCTAAAACGTTCCACTTCCAGAGAAAATATTGGGCTATTAATGCGTTAAAAAGCCGCTCTGTCTTTCTGTTCTGACAACATGAATAAGACATGAGCCAGATGGTTGTCAAAGAGTTTTGTCGCAGGTTTAATAAAAGTATTGTGTTCTCCAGCAATGAAACACGGTACGACTGCTTTATATTTAATTATTTATAGCATTTTGACTTTGGCTACGCAGTACACGGAGAGCCATATTTACTAAGCACTCTTCTGGCATTGGAAGACACCTTATAGCTTATTCAAGTCAATAGGCTGTAAGGGGTCAGCCAGTCCCGGGAGGTGTTTTATGGAAGGTGCCTGCTTCGTAAATATGGGCCTGTGTCCTTTTCATTTGGATTCCTTTGAGGTCAAGTAAAATGCTTATGTCTGGCTCAGTTGATGCCTTGTTAGTTTGACAGACCCTATTAATTGGCATCTCTCTGATTTCCAGCTTCAGAGATGTCCCGTCTGTGCTCTAGAACCCACACTGTCTCAGAGAACGTCCAATCTACATCCCAATCCAACGCCATCGATATGCCCCCTGAACCCGACACTCACCACTCTCTGCACAAATTCTTCATGGATAGATTCTTCCAAGAATAGCCGGCCTGCAGCAATGCAATTCTCCCCCTTGTTAAAGAAGACGGCGCTCATCCCCTGAGAGTGAGATTATGGGAGAGAGTGAGATTATGAGAGAGTGAGATTATGAGAGAGTGAGATTATGGGAGAGAGTGAGATTATGGGAGAGAGTGAGATTATGGGAGAGAGTGAGATTATGAGAGAGTGAGATTATGAGAGAGTGAGATTATGGGAGAGAGTGAGATTATGAGAGAGAGAGAGTGAGATTATGAGAGAGTGAGATTATGAGAGAGAGAGAGAGTGAGAGCGTTTGAGAGAGCGTGAGACTATATGGTTACCATGCGCACTGGCTGTGTTCTAGGGCCATATACAGATAGGATAAGTATATGGTTACCATGTGCACTGGCAGCGTTATAGGGCCATATACGGATAGGATAACTATATGGTTACCATGCACACTGGAAGTCTTATAGGGCCATATAGGATAAGATAATTATATGGTTACCATGCGCACTGGCAGTTTTATAGGGCCATATAGGATAAGATACGTATATGGTTACCATGCGCACGGCTTTGTCCAGATCACAGTCTTTAAAGATGATAAGAGGAGATTTTCCACCCAGCTCCAGAGAGACTTTCTTCACGTTGCTCACAGCGCAGCTGGAGAGAGAGCACGAGATGTCAGACACAGGCAAAGGAACCCCATGTGCACTACATACCCCGTCCTATTCCTTAACAACGGCAAGAGCCCCCCATTTAATCTCTCTTTCCCTGTGAAACGTTTCCTGCTCCCCCTCTGTATGTTATTAGTAATTTTATTCAAAATATATAATGGCACCACATATGGTGGCAGGACCCGACCATTCAAAATCATGGACACCTGATACATAAAGCCTGGCCCCCTGCAGACGCACTTACTAGAATTCCCTCCTACTGTCTCTGTACGTTCTCCCTACCTACCAATTAGATTGTAAGCTCCTCAGAGCAGGGACTCCTTCCTTAATGTTACTTTTACAGTATGTCTGAAGCACTTATTCCCATGATCTGTTATTTATATTATTTGTTATTTATATGATATGTATTACTACTGTGAAGCGCTATGTACATTTATGGCGCTATATAAATAAAGACATACAATACAATACAATTCAAAACCTTTGGGGCAACGTGTTCAGTCTCTTGAGTGAGACAATAGGAGTCCCACTATTCCCCTCAGCGTGGAGTGCACACAAAAAACAGACAACCACATTATTTCGGCGACTAGTAGGGTGGATGAAAAATAGATAAAAAGGAAAGGAATGTGAACACAGGAGAAAGAGAGGGAGAAGAGAGAGAGCGATGGAGAAAGGGGGAGAGGGAGGGGAGGGGAAGAGGAGGAGAGGGTGGATACGGGAAGAGGGGGAGAGGGGAAGAGCACGGAGCAGGCACATGAGATATTAGGGGATATTAGGGATACACCCTGTGACTCGCACACACAAGTCTCACCTTTTCATGATCTGTTTTCCTATGCGTGTGGAGCCTGTGAAGCCGATTTTTCTGACGTCCGGGTGATCGGAGAGTCGCTGACCAATCAGCGCACCTGACGAGATAGAGAGCAAAGTGGGGGGCAGGGGGGGGGGGGGGCGTGGGAGAGCGCGGTTACAATTAAAATGTTGTGGAGAATTGCTGCATTGACGCCTCCCGTACACCCCACCCTGATTGCCACCACTTCCAGGACATACCAGCTCCAGGCAGGATGTTAATAACACCCTTGGGAATCCCGGCTTTCATCGTCAGTTCTGCAAACTTCAGAGCTGTTAATGGGGTCACCTGAAGCAAAGGATAACACCCCAATTTACCCATGACTGTCCCTATTGGGGGCATGGAAGGCATCGGGCCAGAAATTTATTACACACACTACAAAAAAAAACAAGGCCTTTTTAAGTCCCCTAAAATATTGCTCTGCAGTTAACATTTCTCTTAAATAAAAAAAACAACTGTTGTATTTCCCAGTGTAGTATGAAAAATGAAAAGGTCATTGGGAAAATGAAACCATTTGGACCAGACTTGCCCAGTCCAGGCGGCGATAGGATATTATGTAACAATAATAAATCAGAAGAAGGAGTTACCCCTCACTAATACAATAGGAAAGAAGGTCCCCATATAAAGCAGACTGCAGTCTGAATGGAGGCAGAGGAAATAAGATGTACAGTAAAACTGGAACAAAGAGGAATTTTAATCTTGTCTCAATGTATAACAAGAGTTAGAAATAAGCGACATGACTTGCATATCCTGACTCGCATATCATGACTTGCATATCATGACTCACATATCATTTTTGACCATGTGTATATTAATGTATATGTTACTTGCTATGTTATATTCAATGCTGTCATATTTCCCTTTTCATTGCTTCAAAAAATATGCCATGTCTGATTCTCTCTGGCAAAAATCTGTGCCAGGTATAAGAAACTTGATTACAAGCTTCTAACCATGACATAACCGTGAGCCGTGATATAGCCGCGACATAGCCGCGACATAGCCGTGAGCGAACAATGAAGCATTGCGTCAAATCAGCGATTTCTTTATCTTAATAAGTAGCCGTCGCACCTGAGCCGGTTTCAGCACCACGGTGTTACCCGCAGCAAGACAAGCAGCTGCCTTCCACGCCAGCATCATCAAAGGGTAGTTCCAAGGGATGACGATGCCGCACACGCTGGGGGATACAGGTCAGGTGTTACCATTATTAAATTCAGTGCCCCTTTCTGATCCCAGGTTAAACTGCGCAATAACAAGTATGTATGTCCAAAATGAAATATATATTATATATATTTATAAATTAAAATTATATATATATATATATATATATATATATATATATATATACATATATATACACACACATATACATATATACATACACATACACACACACAGACAGACTAGTGTCTGACAGTGTTCACAGTGCTGCAAAGGGCAGAACTTACAGGCACTCAAAATCTCTGATGCAAAGAGCTCGCAATCTAAGTTTTGGTGCAGAAGTCAGACACAGACCAACGGGTTAATTCCAGGCCCCTACTGCATTGTATTGAAGAGATACAGCTAGGTGTATTACAATATGGCAGTGATTCTCAACAGGGGGTTTGGGAACCCTAGGAGATCTCCAAAGAAATAATCTGTAATGGCGGATCCCAGGCAGTACAGCGGGTACCTGAGCCTGTGTGGGGACTGTGCACATATTAAGGTCCCAAACTGCACCTTAGTGTTGGGGGTAAAGCTGTCAATTGCAACAGGCGATTGAAAAGTCTTTCCCCACAATGCTTTGCATCCACAGCAGTAATGCATTGTGGGGCGTGACTTTGGAAGCTCCCGCGGTGAGTGACAGCTATACCTCCCCTATGCTGCCTGCACACACTGAGGGGCAGTTTGGGGCCTAATTAAGCGTGTGTTACCCCCCACGAGCTCAGGACACCACACTGCCCGAGTTCGGTCACACAGTAATGTTACCGATAGTCTGATGAGGAGCAATGAGATTTATTCATTATTGGTTCGTGGAACAAATATTTTCTGGCAGGGGGACGGGGGCAAAATGTAAATAAAAGGTTGGGACCCGCTGCACTACAGCACTCACCCTATGGGCTCCCTCTTTGTAAACGTCAGGTTGCGGTTTGGACGAGCCTGGTTAATTGGGATGGTGCAGCCCTGCAGACGGAGAAAATTAAAGTGATGTCCAATGTTCAATCAATTTACTGTGTGCTAAGGCACTTTAACTGTTACAGCGCCACAGGGTCCTGAAATACAAGGCAGCCCAGGCACACCTGCAAAGGGTGAAGGCCTCTTAAAGCATTGGAAGTAAGATGTGGCAAGAGGGTATGATGGGAGTCTTTTTTCTATGGAGAGGATTGTATCTGCCCTATTGGTGGAAAGGTACAGGGCCATATTTACTAAGAGATGCTATTCCAGAAGACACCTTATAACTAGTGAATGGGACAGAAGGGGTCTTCAGGTGTCTTAAGGAATAGCACTGCTTAGGTAATATGGGCCACAGTCCCACTGCACCAATGACCGTTTGTTACGTTTAGTAGGCTAAATCCCGTGTCTGATTGTTTCAGGCAGCGGACACCAAACCTTATCCCATTAACCGTGTCACTGCCCCTAAATGCTACGTTAGAGCTGCATCTTTTTGAGCTCCTCTCTCAATTAGCCCCCGGGATTTGCTGCCTGGCAGGGTATACATGACAACCGTTCTTCTCTGTAACAATACAAGATCGAGAACAGGAGTTCAGCTCATAAGACATGGGACAGATTACAAGATCGTTTAATTGGCAGCATTTTAGATTTTGGTCCCGATATGTCACTAAAGAAGCCTTTTTTTTGCATTTAGGATTAAGATTGCATGATATGCAGAAGTAGGGCGACCACAAGTACGTTTTTATAAACGGGACTCCAAAATCCAGTATGAAAGTGTGACGTCATAATGACCGATGAATGATTTGCAAACTCTGAGCTGAATGGCACCTCACACTTTGGGCTTTATCATCTCTGCGCTTGGTGGGGCGGGGAAAGACGCGCGCTGAACCAGCACATCAGCGGGAGAAAGACTAACGTCTATAGGGACGGGGGTCATGGTATTATGAGATAACCAGGCCATGTCCTAACTGTATTATTTTGATAATTTAGTAAGGCGACATCTATCGGAAAAGGGAACTATTACACTAATCTATTATGTTCTTATGGCCGATTTCATTACAGTCATTTTAAGTTCACGAATTTCCTGCGAAGGCGCTAACATACAGGACAATTATGCATCCAGACTCCCGACAGACCTTTCCGGGACAGGTCAATGAAATATGGGACAATCCCGGACACGGCGACCCTATGCAGAAGGCATTTTTCAGCACATTACAGCATTTATCAATAATAAATAGTCCATGAGAAATAGAAAGAAAGCAATGGATTATAGGCCACGAAAAGTGGATTAAAGGATAATGAGTTTCATGTCATCTGCACGGCACCTGGATTTTATCGCACCAGCCAGCAAAGTAGCGGAAGGTCTGGATGGACATCCCAACGTGAGTCTTCAGAGCCAAGGTGTAGACTGCCCCCGAGTCTATGGATTCGATGGTAGCCAGCTCCTCCTGGTGCGTCTCCATGAGGTCTGCCAGCCTGGGACCATGGAACATGGGTTTAGGAGGGCAGCCCTATCCAGCCGCCAGTACACACAGCAAGTGCAGAGTTAAATCCCGCTCCTTAACCCTCTCGCTGCCGGAGGTTAACCCTCACATCCCATTCAGCATATATAGGAGTCTCAACAAAATAAATAATCAAAGCCACTCGGCCATGAAACGCCTTCTGCAACATCTGTAACACGGCACAGAATGTGCGGCACTTGCTGATGTCATTTGGGGCTCAAAGTATTCTGGCCCAGATTTGCCGAACCGTGCTACTCCACAACACACCTTTTGGCGCCACAAACCCCCTTACAGCACATTCACGTGAACGGGCTGTAAGTCGTCCTACACTCCCAGAAGGGGTCTTGTGGAATAGCACCACTTAGTAATTATGGGCCTGCATGTTTTATATCACTGTGTAAAAAACATATGTAGTAAAACAGCAGGATGAGTTCACAATGAAATGTGCTTTCGGGATGAAATAGAAGAATAACAACAATTGTTGTCTAAATGTAGCATAGGTTTAACTTGATGGAGGTATGTCTTTTTTCAACCTCACGTAACTATGTAACAATTAGTCACTCAATCCCTTTTATCTGTTCCAGGCGACAGTTCTTCCCTTGAGAGCAGCAATCCTGCCTTCCTTTTTATATATAGTTATAGGATTGAAGCAGGGGGTCTCTGGAACAGATGTCAGCTCTGGGGGACCCTCTGCTTCTTGAGATACTTACCTTTGTAGGATGCACTGGTGCAGCTCCGGTTGGCCTGTGTAGGGGCTATCGAAATGGCACATTTACAGCTCCTGCGTCACGCAGGCCAATAGCAAGCCGTGACATCATCTGTTCCGGCTTCCTATTGGCCCGCGTGACGGGGGCATTCAAACCTGCAGAGCCGCTACTGGCTTCCCCTACAGAGGCCTGTATCTCGGGGAGCAGAAGGTCCCCGGAGATTAAATCAACGTGGTTCAGCTCCGGAGACCCCCTGCTTCCCACCTAGGGGGGACATTTTTTGGGGGAGCATCTGCTCCTTTAAATTTTTGTTAATAATTCAGGATTTTACAGCGCTAGTTCTTCAGATCATGAATAAAAAGGCGGACAGAGCTTCGTTTCCTTCCCAGTCTCACCCAGCTGACACTTTGCTCTACGCCATAGGTGGCCAACTCCAGTCCTCGAGGGCCACCAACAGGTGAGGTTTTCAGGATATCCCTGCTTCAGCACAGGTGGCTCAATCAGTGGCTCAGTCATTATGACTGAGCCACCAGTGCTGAAGCAGGGACATCCCTAAAACCTGACCTGTTGTTGATGGCCCTTGAGGACTGGAGATGACCAACCCCTACGCTACACGCTGCTGCCTACAGTACTCTTCCCCGGCACATCTCACCTGTACAGCAGGCGTCCCCGGTCCCTCGCGTTCATCCTACCCCACTCCCCGTTCTCAAATGCCTCCTTGGCTGCAGCCACAGCTCTGTCTATATCAGACACCTGAGCCAGGGACACTTTACAGATGGCCTGAGAAGAGACAATACAAGGTAACCATGGATCAAGGTGTCATCATCAACTTCTCACCTGGACACTCGGCTAAGCCACTGTGTAGCGACTGCCCATATTGATCAGGTTCATGCAGCCTCACTATGGTGTGACTGAATCCCATCAAACTGTTTTCAGAATGGTAATGGATACCGGTTCCTTGGTTATTCTCCTGTATACTGTATGTCCCAGGCAATATGTTTACAGGTGTATGGGGCCTATCTACTAAGTAAAAGGCATTTCCTGTGCCATATTGGTGCACCGAAATATTATTTGACATTGTTCCCCCTAATGTTTAGCAGGCAACGTGTAGACTTACTGTTCCGTCTGTGGGATTCACGGTGTCGTACGTTTTTCCGCCGTCAGCATCCGTGAACTGACCGTTAATAAAAAGCTGATGGGGCATTCGGATGGTCATGTTATTTGTGTCTTTCTCCACCTGAAACAGAGTCACAGGCTCCTTCAAACTGGGAAGTGAAGTCCCTAACCCTCCCTCCTATTCAACGTGCAGTTAGCTCAAGGGTGGCCAATGCCAGCCCTCAGGAAATTCCAAGCCTGGTAAACATTGAGGCAAAGCTCCATGGGCCTCCGGTTTAGAAACATTTATACAGGAAGCATGCTCAAAGAGAAAGGCAGGTAACCTCGGTGAGAACAGCCCCTCTGGCAGTGGGGCGGTGGGCTTGTAAATACAATGTTTAAAGTAACAGTACTTCTTGGTTTTCAAATAGAAAGTGGTGGTACTCCTGGTGTGTAAATAGTAACAGTACTCCCTACCCTCTACTGCAGGGTGGCCAGCTAGATGTGGTGCAGAGAAGTCCAATATTCCATGTTCTGCTAACTCAGGGATGGCCAACTCCAGTCCTCAAGGGCGACCCACAGAACAGGTTTTAAGGGTATCCCTGCTTCAACACAGTTGGCTCAATCAGTGGCTCAGTCTTTGACTGAGCCACCTGTGCTGAAGCAGAGATATCCTGAAAATCTGACCTGCTGGTAGCCCTTGAGTTGGCCACTCCTGCACTACTGGATGTCCAGGATTTCTTTCCTGTAAGAGCAGCACTTACATAATGTATGATCAGCTCCTCCTCTCCGTCCTCCCCTCTCAGCCTCCTCACTAACATCTGGATGAACTCCTCAAACTTGGTTGCCATGTAGACATCCTCATTCTGCAGCTGCAGCCCGTTGCACTTCAGTTTCACCTCTTCCACCAGCCTGGGTGACATATGTAAGTGTGTATGTTCATATACAGGTACTGGTCTCTCCATGGAGGGGGGAGGGGGGAGGAGTGTGTGTTTAACCATTTGCTGCCCGATCAGGCGGTTACACAATGTGGAGCAAGGCCCCTGCAAGCCACTGTTAATAATGTAGGCTTAACTAACCAACTACAAAAGGTGCCAAGATCCAATTGTGACGTTCGGAAGTAGCTGGCCTTCATTAATAAAGGCGAAGCCCGGCTGGTTGCCTCTAGAGACCGTGGGTAATGGGCCAAGAGGGTTAGCTCTTGGGTCCAGTAAGGTAAAACCATGTATTATCTGTAACTATGTTCCATTATATGGTCCCCTGCAGGGTTGTGGGATAGGAATGCCAAGTAGGGTTGTGATTTCCCCCCAGGAGATAGCTGCAGGAAAGTGACTTTGGGAGCAGGGAAGCAGGGGTGATTATTTGGGAACCCCTATAGTCAGCCACATGTGTATTTGGGCAGGAATCCGTGGCCCAAAATGTATTAAAGGTATTTTTTGTGTTTTCTCTTTCCGGGCATACAATTGAGCAGGGATTTGTGGTGCATGAGTTTTAAGGGGGATTTTGCAGAGAAAGTGGTGTCAGAATGTGTATACAAGGTCAGGGACCAAAGTTACCGGTTCCCCGAAACATGTACTATGCACATTGTCCCGGCAATGTCTCCCTTTAAAAACGTAACCGCGACTCACCACCAGGGTGCCCTGCTTCAGCACAGCCGGGACGGAAAGTGAGCCATGGTAAAATGTATTCTAAATATCCTTAGAAAAGGGGATCCCTAGTTTTGGGGTACCCCAAGTACCATTATGGCTCCCCGCAAACAGTATAGGTTTGCGGGTACCCGTCAATACACAAGGATCAGGGGGACTCTGGAGTGTAAGTTTTAGGTGGGATATTTGGGCGAAATTGTATTCCATTTGTTTGCAGGAGTTCGGGGGGCCGAGTTACTGGTGGTCCCCTGATTCTCCCCGGCGTGCAGGCACTATTTGTGGGTACATGGGGTGAATTACATTGGGGCTGCACAGTGTCCCCCAGACTCCTGTTTTTCGAGCCAGATATCCCAAACTAATTTCCCACACATATATAAGGTTCCCCAAGGTTTACACTTGATTAAAGTATGGTTTATAGTGTGTTATGCTGTATGTATAAATATCAATGCAGTCAGCCTGAGCATTTACATAGAAGCCAGGATGTCTGCATAGACATCTGAGCTCAAAGGAGAACCAGGATGTCCAGAGGCGTCGGGCCATTTGGTAGCAAGGAGGGGCAGAGGTATAAGCCCAGCAGGTAGTCATGAGTGGGCTGGGGGGAAAGTACGCCCCTTCTTCTGACATCATCAGCCAGATGAGCCCCGCTCTGATTGGCTGGCAGGAAAAGTTCCCATGTTCTGAGTGGTGGACCGTCCCTGCCCATGTTAGGCATACACTACCGACACACTTTATTCGAGTGTGGCCGGTACCGCAAGCCGGGAGATTTCCCGGCTTGCTAGTGGCCGCCCCTCGGCGTGCCGCGCGTCATAGACACGTGGTCACGCGTCATCGGGAGCGTGCGCCCCCTGCACGCGTGTCCAGGGGCTCCCCGAGGGAGCCCTGGTGTCCCGCGATCGCGGGACAGCGGCAGGGGGTTCCGGGGGACCCGGCGGACCCGGCAGCGGTAGGGAGAGCGCCCCGATCGGAGGGCGCTCTTCCGCTGCTTCGGCGCGCGCCCGTCACACTCGGGCGCGCGCCAGGCTACTGCTGCGGCACAGAACGGGCAAATGCTCGAATAAACTGTGCCGCAGCAGTAGGACACAGAAATCTATGTAAGGGACTACCCAATCAGAAATCTCTCTCTCTCAGTCTCCAGACTTACAGGTAATCTTGGGGGCATTCAGGTGCCAGTATCTCCTAGCCTAGCTGAGGACTAGTTCTGGGGAATAAGGTTACTTGTTCCAGGCTTATTCCAGTGACGTGGAGTGAACAGGGTAAACGTTTTGCTGAAGCAACTAAGAAAGTCGAGTTGTCAACCCCCCAGACCCCAGTTAGTGTGCATATTTCCTCTATTTTATGTTTCTGCGTGTTTCCGAGGTCTTACCCAAATAAACCTCATTTTATTTCACTGCTTTGTTTTGCCTATTGACATCCCTTAAATATAAATGTGTTAAAAAACCTGGTCTACCGTGACACCAATGATCCCAATGAGTGCGATCCTGAGATTATTGACCTCAAAATGACATTCAGGGGAAATGAGTGACAGAGGGGGAATTAGAGACAGAGACAGAGACAATATATGGGTTTTAGTTAACTTCTTTAGGGCCTGATGCCCTAGTGTACTTCTGTTAACTCAGGCACTGAATGGGATAGATATATCTTGGGCTTGATATATCTTGGGATGAAGTGTCCCTTACATCGTGTAAAGCTCAGGGTAGTCATCATAGAGAAGGGTCAGCTCTTTGGCACAGGACTAACCTCACTACATCCATGGAAGCAGCTCCAGCCTTGAAGAAGTCAGTGGAGTCTTCAATTTCATCGACGTTGGTAAGGATTCTTTTCCACATGGCCTGTGAGATGAAAGGACACACATGTGCACGTCTTAGTAGCAGGTCAATCATTTCTACCAACCTCAGTAGCATGCCAAGGGTCCGGGGCTGTCTGTCTGCAGACCTTGCCCTATTATAGCAAAGGAAAGCGGCTAACACATTGGGAAATGGGATTACAAAACCAGGACGGGATCATTACTGGAGGTAGATTGCAGGGCTGTAATGCCTTCAGCGTCACACATTTTATAATACAGGAAATGGACGTGCAAAATATGCCCAATGTGTTTTGTAACCCGACATCAGCCATCATGGAAGGAGCTTTATTGCTGTGTAACTGGGACCCTTCCACGGTCTGCGGGATCGGCAACGCATTGCTTTTTCAAAGTGATTACCACGTTTTATAACACGGATTAAAAAAAAAAAAAAAATAGTATTAGTAGTATTAGGAACTGACCCTTTCACCCTGCCCCGTAACGCACTGCTTTGCACTCTGTGCGGTCACTCACCCGGATTTGCTGTGACACTGCCCTCTCCTCGTCCGATAGCTGCAGGGCGGAGCTGTCCGCGGATTTGAAGTACTGAGAAGCCGGGATCATTTTCCCATCTTCAAACTGGATATTCTTCACCATGAGCTGCGAGGTGACAGAGTGAGTCACACGGTGGGTAATACTACGCCAGGACCCCCCTTCCCCCCCCCCGCCCGGCAAGGGCTGGATGTTCCTGAACGAGCGGTACTAGAACCTTGTACATTCAGGTATAATTCACATGCTGCACATAAATGTTTACCCGAAGAAGGGAGAACAAAAAAGATTCCCGCATACTCTGCACTCATTCAACAAATAGAGAAATGGAGGAGGACTCAGTGGTCTCCGAGTACAATACGCAAGTTACCAATAATAGGTAACATTACTCCCAGGAGTACTCGAAAAAACAATAAAATTGTATTAAACATATATACAAAATCACACAAATTGCTTCTTGGTAAGAGAGGATATAATATCAAATACCAGATGAAAGCAACCAATATATACAATATGGGTAGGTATATAAGGGGTTAAATGCTCAGTATATACATATAGGAACAGTTCTGGAGTAAGCAAACAGAGCATGTTTCTTATAGGTTTAGCAGTTTCCAAATGGACACAGCGAATCAAGTCAGACCTGTAAGTGTATATGTTCTCCCATTAGTATGGTATGAAATGTAAACAGGATAACACTGGCGCTGATTAGGGTGAGACATAAGAAAAAAAACCCTTGTGATTAGAGAGTAACGGAATGATTATATTCAGCACATCTATATAGTAAAATTGCCACAAATTCTCCTAGGGCGGTGTCTAGGGAAGGTAATGGTAGAAGACACAACCAACATAGACATCAGTAGTGCTAACTCATATAGGAATAGTCAGGTATGCGTCGTTGGTTAGCATCTATAGTGTCAGCATATGTATAAACTGAAGAGCTGGTGTGAGTGTCTCCCATACCGAAAGGAACACCAGCTGTAGGTAGAGAAAATATCGCCATACAACCCGTCTCTGCTGGGTAGCATCGCGCCCGCTCCCTCCCCACGTTGTATTGTAATGTCTTTATTTATATAGCGAATAGAAGAACGATAAATTGCTGCACACTATTAAAATCAGAAAAAAAGGGGATACAACTACCGGTGCTCCTGGTTCAGGATTCTCTGTATTAATCCAGGGTACAGAGAAGGGAAGAAAATCAGGGCCCCATTTCTGCTTTTGAGAAAGGCCTGTGTGGCCGAAACGTTAAGTCTATTGGCAATAAATTAGCTTATTGAGCAAATCCGTGGAGCCCTGATTTTCTTCCCTTCTTTATTTATATAGCGCCATTAGTGTACATAGCGCTTCACAGTAGTAATACACGTGACGTAACACTTTCACGAAGTCCCAGTTCTCCCTATCGCAGGGAATTCTACCCATGTTAATAATTACCAGGCTGCATTATCTCAGACTGTACCATAAAGAGGTACTCCTGGGCGACACTTTTGTGTGGGTTTTTATTTAATGGCTTTGAAGCAGGTGGTCTCCGGAGCTGAACATCGGTAATTTTCCGCTCTGCGGACCCCCTGCTTCCTGAGATACTTGCCCCGGAACGGGGTGACCGTAGCAGCCAAGAAGGGTCTAGTCGGGCTATCAAAATGGCGGGTTTAAATGTCCTGCGTAATGTGGGTTAATAGGAAGCCGCAAGGGATGACTATTGGCCGCAGGACATTTAAACCCACCATTTAGATAGCCCGACTTGAGTGGTCTGCGCTGCTACCGTCATTTAAACTGCGCAGACATACTGGCGCCCCCTTCCAAGGTAAGTGTCTCGGGAAGCAGGGGGCCCCCGGGCTGAAATCAACGCAGTTCAGCTCCGGAGACCCCCTTCTTTAAACCTATTAAAAAAAGTGTCTCAAGGGGTGATCCTTTCATCAGGAGCAGCGCTACATTCCCTCGCTACTCCCCAAACTCTGCAATAATTGTGCAGTTGGGGATAGAGAGATAGGCAGGAAGAATGTACGGTGAGGTTTGCATATGTCTTGCAAATGTACAGTATATACAAATGGGAAAACAAGCTAACAATAGGCAAACTGGGGGGGGAGTTTGTATATATGTTATCTGGTATAACGGGTGTTGTTCAATTCCTTCCCCTATTCACACACCCCAAATCCCAAGCTGAAATATTGGGGCAATTTAGCGTTTAGACCTAATCACATAAAAAGCGGTGGCGGTAACGTTTTTGTGCAATTAGGAGCCAATTCAGTTAGGCGCCACGTAAGCAGCTGCTCTTAATATAGGATGACAAGGTCTTATATTAGCGCGATTGGCTACGCATGAACCTTAAAGTCTTTAGCAATCATACATCTGTGCGTCATAATGATGTCTGCCAAAGTGGCCATGTTGGGGGTATTGTTAGTCTGATACAGAGCTGTCTGGGGTATGTAAATTGATACTCCCACTATGCGGGTTTAACAGGCAGCGGCATATTCAGAGCACAGAGTACTCACCATCTTCCCGTCATTTCCAAAAAGTCCAAGTCCGCTTTTGGTGACCACCGCCGGTCTACTGGCACCGGGAATCTCCAGAGGTTCCCCATCCGGAACCGGCCCGTTACTCGTAAACCAGGAGCCGAAAAACGTCAGTTTCTGGGTAAAGGGTTAGAGCAGAAAGATACAGATTGTACAGAACACACGTGGTCCACAAGAGCCCCCGCTGATACACACAGATACACACAGCCCCCACTGATACACAGAGATACACACAGCCCCCACTGATACACAGAGATACACACAGCCCCCACTGATACACAGAGATACACACAGCCCCCACTGATACACAGAGATACACACAGCCCCCACTGATACACAGAGATACACACAGCCCCCACTGATACACAGAGATACACACAGCCCCCACTGATACACAGAGATACACACAGCCCCCACTGATACACAGAGATACACACAGCCCCCACTGATACACAGAGATACACACAGCCCCCACTGATACACAGAGATACACACAGCCCCCACTGATACACAGAGATACACACAGCCCCCACTGATACACAGAGATACACACAGCCCCCACTGATACACAGAGATACACACAGCCCCCACTGATACACAGAGATACACACAGCCCCCACTGATACACAGAGATACACACAGCCCCCACTGATACACAGAGATACACACAGCCCCCACTGATACACAGAGATACACACAGCCCCCACTGATACACAGAGATACACACAGCCCCCACTGATACACAGAGATACACACAGCCCCCACTGATACACAGAGATACACACAGCCCCCACTGATACACAGAGATACACACAGCCCCCACTGATACACAGAGATACACACAGCCCCCACTGATACACAGAGATACACACAGCCCCCACTGATACACAGAGATACACACAGCCCCCACTGATACACAGAGATACACACAGCCCCCACTGATACACAGAGATACACACAGCCCCCACTGATACAGAGATACACACAGCCCCCACTGATACACAGAGATACACACAGCCCCCACTGATACACAGAGATACACACAGCCCCCACTGATACACAGAGATACACACAGCCCCCACTGATACAGAGATACACACAGCCCCCACTGATACACAGAGATACACACAGCCCCCACTGATACACAGATTTCAGGCACAATCACCTTAGTATCTACGTTTTCTTCGTTGTCACAGGGAAGTGAGGTGACTCTTCTCTATTAACACACGCAGTGTTTTGGGGCTTTGGACTCCCACTTCACAGACTAGTATATTAAACCTCAGTATTTTCATCTTCGTTTTCTCATAATATTGTCCTTTTCTCTCCCTTATCCTCTGGTGTCCCCCCTCTAATCTCACTGTGGCCACTACTTCTCTTTATCACGGTGTCCGACACCCTGTTTCTTTCCTGCCACACACACACACACGGTATCAGGGGATCCTCAGAACACCAGCCTAAGGTTCCTGGTCACGTTTGTACCCACCATAAACAAATAGTGTATCTGGTTTGCCACCACTAGCAGCTTCACAATGCAGAATCAGTCACCAAGCTCTAACTGATGCGGCCACACGGATGAAAAAGCTGTCTCTGAACGGGTCTTCTGATTCTACACTTCCTTGCCTCTGGCTTTGCTGTATAAGCCGGTACAGGAATCCCATAATAAAGTGTATAGGACGCTAAAAGTGACACATCACTCACTTGAATCTCACTACCCAGCTTAAGCACTGTATGACAGGTGACATTTAGGTAAATGCAGTAGGTTGAAGATGTGGATACATCTATTGGTATTATTTCTTTCACTGAGGTCAGGAACAGTTGCATCAACGTGAATATCCCCCAGGAAGGAGCGTTGGATATAATTGGGGACATACCTGCCCGCTGACCTCAGTCCAGGCTCCAGGCACCTTATCATTCCCTCGGATAAAGTTGTGAATGGCCTCAGCTGACTGGTCCCAATTGATCTATACATGCGAAAACATGTCACAAACTTATCTCATCTAGTTGAACTTTACAGGGTTAAAAAGTACACAATGAATGAAGTCTTCAGGTCAGTTACATATTAAGTTGGAACAATGAGTAGACTTGGCGGGACAGATTGTCCTTATCCGCTGGGAATCTGTCCTTACCGGCCTTATGTTATCGGTCTTTGTTCAATGAAATAGCAAAGAAACAAGATCCGTCCGCAAAGATTTAACTTGCAGAGGGGACGTGACATGAAGGTGGTTACATTGTAATGCAAAGTGCTTCGCAATAGAATAAAAGCTGAAATGTATGACAGGTGACGGGGTGGCGTCGGTGCAGAATGTGCAACAGATGATTCGGCTGCGTGAAGCAGAATTATAATGCCCGGTATTAGCGCAGGTGTAACGGGGATGGTCACTGTCTCGTTGTAATTGACGGCGTGTCACCTTTGCATTCTCCCTCTTCTGTATGGGGTCATAGGTGGCTCCTTCTGTTGGCTGAGTGATTTTGGGGGCAATACCTTGTGCAATGAGCCCCACAGCTTCCACCTGGAATAAAGAATGTACAGTGTTATAAATAAATAAATATATATAGTTAAGTTATGGTGGGTAAAAAAAGTGACAAAAACCCCCCACAACAAATATATATATATATACATATCTATATATATCTATATATATATATATATATATATATATAAATATATATATATATATACATACACACACACACACACACACACACACACACACACACACACACACACACACACACACACACACACACACACAGTATATATAAACAGGTAGATTATTGTACTGATGCTTTCATGGTCTCACCGTCCCTCTCACACCCTCGGGGAAGAGGAACCGGTTATACAGCGAGTTCACGGTGTCGTCCGGCAGCACCTCGCACTCCCGCTGCAGCAGAATGTCCCCCGTATCCAGCCCGTCATCCGCCCAGAAGATGGTGAAGCCCCCGGTCTTGTCCCCCTCTATCAGAGTCCTGGGTGGAGGAGGAGAAGGGTTACAGGTAACTGATCCGAGTGCAGTAAGAAGGATTGGTACTGTGTATCATGCACATTGCACTTTGCATTATGCTTTATTTGTATACCGCAGCCTTCAAAAGAATCTTTGGGGGAGGGGCGGGGGAAACACTATTAATTATACCTAATTATAGGTGACAAACTGAAGCACTGGATTGGATGGATAAAGGAACCAAATTAAATGATGGGTTTCTCTGTTACTTTGTAATACAGACCATAATAAACAGAGTGGAAGGGAACAAGTCCCAAATATCGGGGCTCAGTGAATAAATGGACAATGGTATATGACTCTTTGACAAAGGGATTGTCTCTCGAAACGCGTCAGAGTGTTCTTTGTACCCCTCACTTACCATGGATTAAAGGTTTTTTAATAGTTTTTGCTGGTGTCTAGCCCCCGTTCTTCTGTACACAGCTGTGCTCCGTTTTGGATCCTCGGACCGTCTTCACAGAACATAATGAAGTTGGTAATCACTATTCTAGACCAGCACCGTAACCACTATACTGCAGGTTACCTTCCCTCTACATTCCCTGCCCCCTCACCAGTTGATAGCGGAGGCGCCCCGGTGGCGTGGGAGGATGGACGGATGGTAGATGATGGAGCCGTGTTTGGGACAATCGATGATCTCCATGGGAATGAACTGGGAGCAGAAAGGAAGGACGTTCAGCTCGGCCCCCAGCTCCTTGTACTTCTCCACCACCTCTGGGAGTGCCTGACCCTTCACCCTCCAGCGAGGGAACTTAAACACCGGCACTCCATCCTTCTCTGCTTCCACGCCTGTGCAGGAGACACAGAAATCAGGGATGTGCGTGTAAACCTCCCTGTCCTGCTCCCTAGGAATGTTACATCGGTGTAGTGGTGAATTAGACATCCGCATTGATTTACCTTGTCTCAGTGTATTGTCTGTGGTCGGCTGGACAATGGAAAAGATGGGCGCCAGGAGCTTTTATAGTACAACCTCAGTCATTATTAATGTTCCCAGGCTTGGGAAAACAGCAGTCACAGTACATGTAGGTTGATATAGTTTCACTTATTTTCATCCATATTGATATCACTCTCTATACATGTCTTCCCTGAGTGCTGACCCTTACACACATGGGAGGTGTAAATACTTGTTGTTTTCTGATAATCATCAGGTGGACCAGACCCCCTTCTTATCAACATCCTTGAAGTCCCTTTTACTGTGGACCCCTGCTGAGATCCTGGCCTGGCCTGTGTAACATTACTGTTCATTTTCCACCAATGCTTTGGAACTGTCACTTCCTCAGGGGGCACTGAACACCGTAGATGGGGATCTGCTTGTAAGGCTGATCCCCAGACATCCTGATGGTACTTCTGTTTTGCCCACTGAGGCATGTCTGCATTCCCATTACTAGGACATGCTTTTAATTCACACTGTATGGCCATACTATCAGATCCTAACTGATGGGGCACTGTCCCTACCTGAAACACAATCAAAGGGGACCTGATCTATACTATACTTTGAGCAACTTCTTCCCTACCTGTAATCTCTAAAGTGCCTCTTCTGCTGCCATGCTGGAACTCTCCACCAGAAACCTATGCTCCTCTCCTTTATACCTCTTGTGACACAGTACTGCTGTGTCACCACTAGGTGGAGCTTAACCTCTACTCTCAATGTTGACTCCTAGTGTGCTTTAGTAACCAACACCAGGGGGGGCAGTTAACATTTTTTAATAAAAGATTATTTACCAGCAAGTAACACATAGAGCATTACCTGTCGTTTTCAAGTATGCCCTGGGTACAGAGTTATGATGACAATACATTATTTTTAAAGATATTTTGTGGGCAGTTAGAGATAATGTGTTATGGGCATGTGTAACAGTTACAGATAATGTTAAAATGGGAGAGAGCTTTAGTCTTGAAAGAACTTAGCCTGGTGGCGGCTTTGAGAGTCTCTGGTAGGTTGTTCCAGTTGTGAGCTGAACGGCAACAGCAAGAGAAGGGACCGGATTCCTTGTGGAACCTTGGGACCAAGAACACTCTTGTGGAGCCAGATCTCAGGTGATAATAGATGTGTGTGGTAGGGGTGAAGAGCTTGTTCAGATAGATGGGTTGATTGTCCAGAAAGTATTTGAAGGCAAGACAGGAAAGATGTACTTTGCACCTTGACTCAAGTGATAGCCAATCTATTTCCTGGAGCATTTTGCATTGATGTGTACTGTAGTTACATTTTAGGACAAAGTGGCATATTAAAGTTGTAGGGGGTGCAGGGAAAGGTGCTCACAAGCTTAGATACCCAGCACCCTTCATAAAGTATCCATTCCAACCCTCCTCACTTACTTACATTCCAGCAAACACCGGGGTTACACTATAACAAACCATTCACAAGATGAATATTTTCTCAGCTTATCACCTGGTCTCATATTTTACACGGTGTTCAAATTCCCCCTAGAGGCGGATAATCAGACCTCTCACACTACAGTATAGTAGTAGCAAGACTCCCTGTCTCCGGCAACCGCGAAAGTCTGAGACAGTCTGCAGCGATCGCTCTTTGGGGTGGGGGGTGAGGGGGAGGGGTCCATGCTTCCGAATGGGATCCCCCCGCAGTATTAATCCTCCGGTACCGTAACCTCCGCGGTGGTCTGACCCCGGATGGCAGCGGCACCGGAGACGATAAGGTTGCCACATCTGTATTAGGGGCTAGAATAGATGGGGCTCATTACACATGTTGTGGAGTTTCCAAGTGCGGGAACTGAGCAGGGATGTAAATAATTCTTTTTTGAACATTTGTAGTGCGTGCCATTTATAAATGTGAATAAAGAACAAAGAAAAGTAGAACATTAAAAAAATAATGGATATATCTGTTTGAAGTGATTGTGAATCCTGGGGGTCTTTGGAGTAACAGTGTAAGAGATGTGTGCAGAGGTTCATATAATGGAGACCGATCTGGGTGAAATGATATCTTGGCGTTATTGAGCCTGTTCCTTTATCCAGGGAATACATACAAAAAAAACAAAATAACAAACCCCTATCCCTGTGTAAGGGTAACTTACTTCCCCAGACCCTATCTGCAGGACTAGAGGGATATTCCCATTACCAGCCTATCACCCCAAAGTCTCAGGATGTACCTTAAGCAGGTGTCCCTCCATGTCAGTCTCTGGCAGGTTCCTGGGTCCTCTGTGTCGAGGAACTGGGTGTCTGGGTGTCTTGATCTCAGCACAGCCTTTGTGCTCAAGACAGTGTCTGTGTGCAGGCTTCTCTGCTCTCTCCTGTGTCTCACATCAGGCTTTTTACAGAGCTCTCATTAGTCCAGGTGGAGACTAGTTAATTGAGTGGCTGCAATTAACTCTCTCTCTGCTGGATTCTCAGTGCTCTGAGGCTGCTTTATATAAACAGGGATATGTCCCAGTTACAAACGTCTTAAGACATTTGGTCACGGCCGTTTTGCCGCCTCTCACCTCACCGCAAGGACATCGCTCTGCCGGCTGCTTCACCATCAAGGTAAGCACCTCACCTTTCCTTAAAACCCACGAATCTTAAACCCTAATACTAACGCAACCCCCTACCCTAAAAACCTTAACCTCATACCGTAAAATCCCTCACCCTAAAACCCCTTACCCCAATCCTCTACCTGAAAACCCCTATGCTTTTAACCACCTATCCTAACTGCTAAACCCCCTTAAATGAACTTACCTTATTGGCGAACATTTGGTCGGAGCCGTTTCACCGTGACCAAATCTCCACCGGTGTTTCACCACAAGTGACCTCACCGCAGGGACACTCAGCAACCGGCCGTCTCGCCGCTAAGGAAAGTCCCTAACCTTCGCCCTTATCCTAAAACCCCCTAATCTTAACCCCTCATTTTAAAGCTACCTCCTACCCTAAAAAATGTAAACCCTTAACCTATAACCCCTTAAATTAAGCCCTTACTCTAACCGCTAAAACCCCTAAAGTTAACCCCTACCCTAAAACTAACGCACTACACTACAACCTTATAGTAGAAGGGGCCAGCGGCGGTAGTGTCCTGCGGCGGAGGGTCCCCCTGTGGCCAAATGCCAGCAGGGATTTGGCTAGACGGCCATGGCCAAATGTCCCATTCCGCCTAATCTCTTCCCCATAACATACCCAGTGGATCCACTTTTCCATCCTTATCCGGGATGGTGAACACTCCGACCACCTGGTGTCCTTCCATCCGCAGCTCCTTGTAAACCTCCCTCCCAAACAGACTCTGCCCAATCACGGCTATCTTCATGGCGCTGGGTATGCGGGACCTGTCGAGATCAGACAAGTGCACATTAAAAGGATCTTATGTGATCCGGCCTGGATCTCGGGCAATGTTCAATCACCGACCCGTCCAGCAAACCTGTGAGATGTAATCGCTATATTCAATGCGTAAGGAAAGCGTTTGAATACAAAGAGGGGGTGTGTGAGTGGGAGGGAGAGAGAGGGGTGGGTGTGTGAGTGGGAGGGAGAAAGAGAGGGGGGTGTGAGTGGGAGGGAGAGAGAGAGAGGGGTGTGTGAGTGGGAGAGAGAGAGAGGGGTGTGTGAGTGGGAGGGAGAGAGAGAGGGGGGTGTGAGTGGGAGGGAGAGAGAGGGGTGTGTGAGTGGGAGGGAGAGAGAGAGGGGGGTGTGTGAGTGGGAGGGAGAGAGAGAGGGGGGTGTGAGTGGGAGGGAGAGAGAGAGGGGGGTGTGAGTGGGAGGGAGAGAGAGAGGGGGGTGTGAGTGGGAGGGAGAGAGAGGGGTGTGTGAGTGGGAGGGAGAGAGAGAGGGGGGTGTGTGAGTGGGAGAGAGAGAGAGGGGTGTGTGAGTGGGAGGGAGAAAGAGGGGTGTGTGAGTGGGAGGGAGAGGGGTGTGTGTGAGTGGGAGGGAGAGGGGGGTGTGTGAGTGGGAGGGAGAGAGAGAGGGGGGTGTGAGTGGGAGGGAGAGAGAGAGAGAGGGGGGTGTGAGTGGGAGGGAGAGAGAGGGGTGTGTGAGTGGGAGGGAGAGAGAGAGGGGGGGGTGTGAGTGGGAGAGAGAGAGAGGGGTGTGTGAGTGGGAGGGAGAAAGAGGGGTGTGTGAGTGGGAGGGAGAGGGGTGTGTGTGAGTGGGAGGGAGAGGGGGGTGTGTGAGTGGGAGAGAGAGAGAGGGGTGTGTGAGTGGGAGAGAGAGAGAGGGGTGGGTGTGTGAGTGGGAGGGAGAAAGAGGGGTGTGTGAGTGGGAGGGAGAAAGAGGGGTGTGTGTGAGTGGGAGGGAGAGGGGTGTGTGTGAGTGGGAGGGGTGACTGAGATGATTAATAAATATTTTTCTATTTTGTCCCGGTTTGGCAATTTAAAAATATGGCCACCTTAATTTTCTGCTAACACATAATGGGGAAGGGCAGGGTTGCACACCGGAGACGTGTGAATGTGCTCACATGTGGGCATTTAATTTGCCGAGGGTTTTTTTCACCTTTGTACCCAGCGAAACTTATTGAAAGTGCTATTAGTTCAATAAACTGCATCTCCACCTGTCAAATATGTCGGTTTCCGGGGAATCGCTCAGATTGGGTATTGCATTATCTGCGGCAGAGTGCCTGCGTCCCTACAGAATCTATAGGGTCTGGTTCTATCAGTGGATACTATACACAGACTTTATACAACGCGGGCGCTGTCTGCTTTCCACCAATCAGAACACAGATACACTCCAGCCTCCCAGGAGGCTTGCCCAATCAGCTGTGAGCATGCAAATCAGCACGAGCATGCCCTGTACTGCAGGTCAGAGACTTCACAGGCAATTATACCCAGACTGCAGAAATGCACGCTATTAACCCCTTCAGTACCAGTCCACGCAGGTCCCCGGGGTCCTGACATTCATTATATTACTCAGCGCAGTGTTAGGACAAGGAGACGTATATCTCCTCTTGTATGTATATCTCTCAGCAACCACTCCGAGACCAGTGCACTGTCTATGCAGGGGCGCGCAAATCCAGTCCTCAAGACCTCCCAACAGGTCAGGTTCTCAGGGGTATCCCTGCTTCAGCACAGGAGGCTCAATCATTCCCTGCTTCAGCACAAGAGGCTCAATCATTTCCAGGCTTCAGTACAGGTGGCTCAATAAGTCCCTGCGTCAGCACAGGTGGCTTAATCGGATGCTCAGTCTTCGACTGAACCACCTGTGCTGAAGCTGGGATATCCTTAAAACCTGACCTGTTGAGGGGGGGGGTCTTGAGGACTGGAGTTGAGCCCCCCTGCTCTATAGGAAGACTGCACACTACCAGGGGCTAGCTAAATCCGTCCCAATTTTATGCTGCCCACTGAAAATAGATTGTGGAAGCTGCGTTGAGCGTTGTACAGAATGAGACCAGGACTTGCTGGCCTCAATGTCTAATGAAAAAGCGCATATTGTCTTAACCCCTTTCCTGCCGGGACACACCACGGAATAATGCAGAACCTGCCCAGCTTGCACCAAATGAATTAAAGCGGGATGATGAACATGGGGATCTTTTCTAAATCCTTTTATGTGCTAGCGTGCCCAATGCGGTGTATAATATATCTCACTGAATCCCTGACCCGAAGAGCTTGCAATCTTGTTTCTCACAAGATTTTGCGCACAGAATGGAGCCCCATCTCTCAGAAGGTAGAGTATTTGAATCATGGGTGGAGCAGTTCCTCCTCCCCCCCTCCCCCAGGCAGGGGGCTCAGATAAACTGGGGTGCTGCTGGGTGACAGACTCCCCTCTCTCCCTCTTATTAGAGGCGCTGTCTCAGCACTCACCTGGTGGTAGCAGATGTCCAGGAGACAGGGCAGTAACAGCTTGTAGCTCTGTGGGGCTGTGAGTCCCTGAGCTGGAAGGGTGCTGGGTGTTTTTCCTCTCAGGAGGTGGGGGAGTCAGAGGAGGAGTCAGTGGGAATATGATATATCCAGGGCCCAGATTCGACACCCTACTCTAACCCTGAGGTGTAACCCCTTCACTGCCAGGGGGGTTTGCACCACACTGGTGCAACCCCAATACCTGGAGACTGTGTCATTATTACGAGATGTCAGATAGATATAACAGCCTTTATTGCAGTGCTGGTTAAAATCAGAAGGGTTTAGGGAGAGGGCCGACACGTACTTATTGTTAAATGACATTTCTTTATTTAAGGTTGTAGTAGTTTAAATACATGTTCTCAGTTATGGGTTAGGATTTATGGTTTATAGGGTTACACTTTTTAGGGTAAGGCAGGGGTTCTCAACTCCAGTCCTCAAGACCCCCTCCCCCCGGCCAGGTTTTCAGGATATGCCTGCTTCATCAAGAGTAGCTCAATCAGTCCCTGCTTCAGCCCTCTAATCGAGCCACCTGTGCTGAAGCTGGGACACCCTGAAAACCTGACCGGGGGGGGGGTCTTGAGGACTGGAGTTGAGAACCCCTGGGATAAGGGGTTAATGGTAGGGCTTTCACGGAAAGGTGAGGATAAGGTCAGGATTAGGGGTAAGTGTTTTTTAGGGTAAAAGGTGAAGGTTTGTAGTGTAAGTGTTTAAGGTAAGGATTAGTGTTTAGTGTTTTTAGGATTACCTGCGATGGCGAATTGTCCTGATGGTGAAAGGGCTGCAGCTAATTGTGCTAGATGCTAACAAGAGATGCAGACACCCCATTATATGTTATATGGCCCAGTCCTCTTCCTTTAACTCTATTACCCACTTTCAAATAACTCCCGGACACAATCAGCGCGGCTCAGTACAGCTTTGCAACCATAGCACTCTGAGCTCGTCATAACAAATACTTAGGTAATATATATATATATATATATATATATATATATATATATATATATATATATATATATATATATATATATATACATATATACATACAGTGTTCGACAAACCTATACATTTGCACGCCCCGGGCGAGTGGATTTAACATCGTGGCGAGCTCCTATTGGCCCAAGCAGCACACGTGTGGTACTAGGTGGCGAGTAGATTTTTTGGTGATTATATATATATATATATATATATATATATATATATATATATATATATATATATATATATATATATATATATATTATATATATATATATATATAAAATCTCATTATATACTCTGTGATGTTTTGTTAACGTGTTTGTAATGTGTTCAGTAAAATAATGCATTGCACAAGGTGTGCCAAAACTGGGGGGCACGCCTTCCAGGGGGGCGTAAGATTTTCTGGGGGAAGGGGCGCGACAGTTATAGAGGTCCCGCGCTTCCCCCCCCCCCCCCCCCAAGGCATTTAAATTAAATGCCGGGGGGACAGCGCGAGGCCTCTATAACACACTTACCTTCCAGCGACGTGTCGTCATGGTAACTGGGGGACCCTGCGCGTCTTTTGATGCCGGGGCTAAGCAGGGGGGGGGGCGCGAGCCGCAGAGGAGAGCAGGGATGGGGAAAAGTTTGCGCACCCCTGCATTACACGCCCGAACGCTGGCAATTCATTGCAATTTATACATGCTAGTTGGACTACCCCTTTAAAGAGCCAGTCTAAGCGGTACTTAAACAAACATATAAATATATATATTTAATATACACAGCCTTTGATTAACTTTTATTGAAAACTAATTACCTAAGCTGCCGGTTGATTTGTTCTCCTGTGATCGATCAGCAAAGACCCTGCTTCCCAGGGTTCACTAAATGGCCGCCTTTCTGTTTCAATCAATCCTTCGGTCGGTGTAACTCAGCAGCTACAATGTATTCTTATATTACTACGGTAACATAATCTATCGTTACAGTTTGCAGCTCAAACTGCTGGGAATATTGGCAACAAATGATCACAAACAGGAAAGTGTTACAAAGATCTTGCACTGCTGGGGACAAGGCCTGCTATAGAAATCAGAGGATGCTCAGTATATTAAAACTCATTAAAAATAACATTAAAAGTTGAATAATAATACAACTGAAAAAATGCAGTAAGTATTCTCTAACACTACAGAGCTGTTTTATCTCACCCCAGCACACACACATTTAGGATATTGCAGGGATTGTTCCTTTAAGCCCTTTGATGAGTAGTCAGTTTGGTTTTACAGGAATTTCCTCCTTTACGTCCTTTTTGGGATATATTGCAGACACTCCCCACTCCCCACCCCCCAAATGCTGAGGAAATAAATACATCTCTTAGTCACCTATAAATACTCCCAAGCACATCTCAGGATGCTTCTAAAATAAATAGCATACAAAAGAAAAAAGATTCCCTTTAGAATGCACTCAACGTGTCTTTGTTTAGTGAGGGAAGATTAAAACCCTTTTAATTGATAATAGTTTAAAAAATGTGTCAGACAGGTAAAGTAAAGTCTGTGGCCAATCAGTGATCTATACACAAAAAGCAACAAGATAGTAACTGTTGTTGATATTTAATGAAGTATTGTTGTTGTATCTATTTATCTTTCCCCTTTACTTATTTAGTGAGGGATAGTTTTTACATCTACTAAAACCCCTGAACTATAAATTATAGCTGGAGCACTAAAACTCCCCTATTAGAATTAAGGGTCAAAGGAGTGGAATGGGTAACAGTTAAACTGGTGTCATAACAGAGTGCACGCAGAGTTAATTTGAATTTATGCACGGTCGCAATGATCAGTATTTTCGAATGAATAGATTGTACTATAAGTCTTATAATAGAGACTTATAAAGCGAGGGGGGCTGACACGGTATACTAGTATTTCTTAGTATATTAGCGAGGTCACAATAATAGGGATAAAAAGGGATAGGGATCGTTCTGAGGTCCTGAACGACAGACGTCAGCAGAGAGCCATCACACGTCACACATTTCCCCAACATACAGTATTAACCATTGCATTAAACATACAAATATTTGCAAAATTAGGGACAAAATTATATTCCGTGGGTTTATTCTTTGGTGACTTTTTGGAGAAGTTTGCAAACTGACCAATTTCACACCAGCGTCTATGGCAGGAGCGGCCAACTGCAGTCCTCAAGAGCTTCCAACAGGTCAGGTTTTCTCTGCTTCAGCACATGTGGCTCAGTCAATGACCTTTGCTGACGCAGGGATATCCTGAAGACCTGACCTGTTGGTGGCGCTTGAGGCCTTCAGTTGACCGCCCGTAGTCTACAATGGCGTTGGATTCCTGTCCCTTGCGTGAGTCAATACATTCAGCTGCCATGAGCCCGGCCTGTTCCGTAACCCGAGTCTTGTACAGTTGTATGGAAGCTGCAGCGGTTACTGATTCACAGGTGGTGTGACAGAAACAAGGTCATCTCCTGCCTTATCTACAGCAAATGTTTTCCTTGTTGCAAATACTGCTGGGGTATTGCTGGGCAGAGCGCAGATGTGCAGCAACCCTACAACAGCTGGGGCTTGTGCAATAGGAAGGTTTAACAGGGGCCGTTCACCGTAGAGCAGAGGTGGGCAACTCCAGTCCTCAAAGGCCACCAACAGGTCAGGTTTTCAGATGAATGAGCGTTAAGACATGCTAAAGTGTAGTGAATATGGGCCTAAGGGTGACACTTTCTCCTACTTAACCCTTTTGTAACATTTGTCTTAGATGCAACACATTAGATGTTATATACAGTATAGCTTTATTAAGTAGAACTCCACCTCTAATAGTACAACCTGACTACTCCAGTGGAGGGGCTGGTATTTAGTTAGAAGGTATAATACTTGTTTACCATGAATAAGTTGGAATGTAGCTGTAAAGAGGCAATCTAAGAGGATTTTCTGTGAATAGTTAAAAAAAAAAAAATATACAGTATATATATATATATTTGAAGCAGGGGGTCTCTGGAGCTGAACCCCATTAATTTCCCATCTGGGAACCCCCTGCTTCTTCAGATACTTTGAAGCAGAGGATCAAGAGCGCAAATACTTCCCGAATTATGTGAAAAACCAGAAAAAGAACATGTATTGCAATTTCGTTTGAACCAAATGAATTTTAGGATGAAAGTTCAGAGTCCTCTCGCTCACAATTGTACCCGCTGTAACAGGCCGTGCGGTTGTACCCGCTGTAACAGGCAGTGCGGTTGTACCCGCTGTAACAGGCCGTGCGGTTGTAGCCGCTGTAACAGGCCGTGCGGTTGTAGCCGCTGTAACAGGCCGTGCGGTTGTACCCGCTGTAACAGGCCGTGCGGTTGTACCCGCTGTAACAGGCCGTGCGGTTGTACCCGCTGTAACAGGCCGTGCGGTTGTACCCGCTGTAACAGGCCGTGCGGTTGTACCCGCTGTAACAGGCCGTGCGGTTGTACCCGCTGTAACAGGCCGTGCGGTTGTACCCGCTGTAACAGGCCGTGCGGTTGTACCCGCTGTAACAGGCCGTGCGGTTGTACCCGCTGTAACAGGCCGTGCGGTTGTACCCGCTGTAACAGGCCGTGCGGTTGTACTCGCTGTAACAGGCAGTGCGGTTGTACCCGCTGTAACAGGCCGTGCGGTTGTACTCGCTGTAACAGGCCGTGCGGTTGTACCCGCTGTAACAGGCAGTGCGGTTGTACCTGCTGTAACAGGCAGTGCGGTTGTACCTGCTGTAACAGGCAGTGCGGTTGTACCTGCTGTAACAGGCAGTGCGGTTGTACCCGCTGTAACAGGCCGTGCGGTTGTTTTAGAGTAAGCAATCTAAAGAGGGTTTCTTCCGATATTCTCAGAGGGCGTCCCTCAGGAACAGGATGGAAGGGGTGGCTGGTTTCCCATATGTGAAGAACAGAGAGGACACAAAGATAGTATAGATTGCTTTATTTTCATGCAAAAATAAAGGTAATACGCTTACAAAAGTGCTGTACGTACTGGTATTGGGACAACCCTGGGTCAGACTGGTTGAGGACTGCAACACTCCTTCCTGATGATACACCTGTGGTGGCCGTCCACAGGGGAAGATGTCCAGATCCAGGAAGGGGAAAACCAAAAACGCTTGGCCCAGGATCCTCAGAGTAGTTCACCACACACCTTGGGGGTCTCCAAATGGTCAGCATGCTCACCCAACGCGTTTCACTCGATTTGAGCTTCCTCATGGGGTAAGCCTTATCGGCAAACGGCTAAGGTAATGAAGGGGCTAACTCCTCACGCAACCTTCCTGTTAGCCCTAACCAACCACCCTGGGCCAACTACCCCCTTCACCCACCCCCTCTACCCCCATCAAACCAGGTACTCTGGCTCAAGCCCTTCATTGCCTTAGTGGCTAGCCGCTAAGGTAATGAAGCTGTTTTTATTTTATTTTAATAACACAGTATTGAAGCAGGGGGTCTCCGGAGCTGAATCGCGTTACTTTCAGCTTCGGGGACCCCCTGCTTCCCGAGTTACAGGCCCCGGTATCCCCACAAAGTTTAAATGTCCCGGTCACGTGATGTGGGAGATATTAACAATGCAGAGAGATCCAGGCACCCCATGCCTGTAACTCGGGAAGCAGGGGGTCTCCGAGACTGGACGGAATACGTTTCAGCTCCGGAGACCCCCTGCTTCAATACTGTGTTGTTCCAATATATATGAAAACTGCGCGATCGCCTGTAAGGATGTGCGCGGTGAGGCAACGTCTCCCTGCGCAGCTCTCTCCATGCGGCTCTCCCAGACTGCTGGCGGGACATGCCGCTCATCGGGCAAACACAAACGTGTGCGATTTGGCATTTTTTTTTAATGCACGATAAAAAACTTGCGGGTTTTTTTCCTTGGTGAATACCGTTTTTACACATATTCCTCCTAGCGCGGTAAGAACATGCGAACCCGCTCAGAAACGCAACGAATTTATCAAAGTTTTGTGAATAGGCCCCACTGTGTGCTCATTTGCATGTCATTACCCAGAATCCCTGGCTGCATGTATGCTAAGAGATAATGGGGAAAGGCAGGGTTGCAGGCCTTTCTGAGACGTGTGAATGTGCTCACAAGTGATACTTTTATTTACTGTATTTCAAATGACTTGAGAATTGCTGGGAACCCTGTAGGGTTGCTCGGAAACCCTGTGCTCGGGAACCCTGTAGGGATGCTCGGGAACCCTGTGCTCGGGAACCCTGTGGGGATGCTCGGGAACCCTGTGCTCGGGAACCCTGTGGGGATGCTCGGGGAACCCTGTAGGGATGCTCGGGGAACCCTGTAGGGATGCTCGGGGAACCCTGTAGGGATGCTCGGGGAACCCTGTAGGGATGCTCGAGGAACCCTGTAGGGATGCTCGGGGAACCCTGTAGGGATGCTCGGGGAACCCTGTCGAAAAACACTGATGTAACTGATACTGCTGCTGTTTATACCCCAGGAACTTGCTTATCAATACAGACAAAGGTGCACTAGAAGTAAAAGTTTACAATAATCATAAAATGTACAGTATTCAGTGATACTGACCTCAAATCAGTGACACTGACCTCAAATCAGTGACACAGACCTCAAATCAGTGACACAGACCTCAAATCAGTGACACAGACCTCAAATCAGTGACACTGACCTCAAATCAGTGACACAGACCTCAAATCAGTGACACTGACCTCAAATCAGTGACACAGACCTCAAATCAGTGACACAGACCTCAAATCAGTGACACTGACCTCAAATCAGTGACACTGACCTCAAATCAGTGACACAGACCTCAAATCAGTGACACAGACCTCAAATCAGTGACACTGACCTCAAATCAGTGACACAGACCTCAAATCAGTGACACTGACCTCAAATCAGTGACACAGACCTCAAATCAGTGACACAGACCTCAAATCAGTGACACAGACCTCAAATCAGTGACACTGACCTCAAATCAGTGACACAGACCTCAAATCAGTGACACAGACCTCAAATCAGTGACACTGACCTCAAATCAGTGACACAGACCTCAAATCAGTGACACTGACCTCAAATCAGTGAGGCGGATAGAAAGTAAGTGGGGTAAGTATGGCAGCATCTGCTTTTTTTTTTTGTTTCAATTTTTTTATTGTTTTATCAGGGTACACAACAGATAGTAAACTTTGTTGTACATAGATTGGATAAACATTGATATTTGCATATATTAATAAAAACATGCGTATTCCGTTTTCTTTATTCAGATGGGTGTATATCTAAATGTTTGTATGTCTGAATGCTCGTACGTTTCTGCTGTTATGGTTCTAACTAGGAAGCCGCCGCTTCCGTGTGTCCTGTTTTTAGTAGTATAGTAGAGAAAAGAAAAGGTGGAGAGCAGAGAAAGAGAGAGGAGAGAAAAAAGGGAGAGGGGGGGGGAGAGGTGCTGCGGGATGTCGTCCAGTTTTGTATATATCCTGACTTTTCCTTTAGGAATCTATTATGTACCTGACCAAATTTCCCATGTCTTATGGAACGTATCCATCTTTTGGGTCAGTTTTGCCGTAAGAAGTTCCATTGTCTTTATTTCTCGCATTCTGCGGAGTACGGTCTGTTTAGCAGGGGCATTCACCTTCTTCCACGCTGCAGCTACGGAACAACGTGCCGCCGTGAGCACATGGCTCACCATCTTACTTTCTGCGGTGTCTAATTCGTCAACTGGCTTGGCCAGCATCATGGTCAGCGGGTCTACCTCAATCTCTACCCCCAGATATTTTTTGTTTTATCTGGTATCAAATCTCCCCAAAGTTCTCGGATCTAAATGAACACAAATTCCCTTTTTTATCTCCCTGTGTAATATCCCTGTGTGAAATATGTTTAAAAACAATAAAATAAATGACCACACTTTTAACCACCTTTGTAACCGCCCTCCCTACGCATGGAAAGATTTAAGCTCCGTTCATTTGAATCTCTCAACACATTCAAATTCCAAAGTAACCCTTTTATCTTCTGATTTTGGCCTTGCAGGATCCACAGCGGAATGTTCCTTGGAGAATGTTCCTGCTGTGACTTCACCCTGCACCCTTGTGATCGCTGGCTGGGTCACCACTTAATATATATTCTAGATCAGGGGGGCCCAAGATTGTTTTTTTGGGGGGAAGGGGGGCGCGGCGGTCACAGAGGCGCCACGTACTTCCCCAAGGCCCTTAAATTAAATGCCGGGAGATCGCGCAAGGCCTCTGTAACTCACCTAAAGTGATTCAGCCGGCTTCGGGCGATGAATCGCCATGGCAACGCGACGACACATGACCCGGAGGCGTCACCTGACGTTGGCACAAAGCGAGCACTGGGGGAGAGCAGGCAGGAGGGCGCGAGCACCAGAAATTTGCGCACTCCTGTTCTAGATGGTAAGCTCCTTGGGACAGGGACCTCTTTCCTATTGTCTCAGTTTGTCTTAACATATATGTGCTCTTGTCATACAATGCTATTGTCCTGTCACATTGTACTGCGCTATGGAAAATGTTGGCTTCATACAGATAAGGGCGACGATAAAAAAAAAAAAACGATAGAGGGCTATATTTACCAAACATTCTTCAGCCATAAGACACATTCCAGCATTGCTTTGTAAAATTGAATGGGCTTTAAGGTGCCTTCTGGTGTAACACAGCCAGATAAATATGGCCCATTCACGGGAATAGTCTGTAAGGTATCTTCCAGCATGGAAAGGGTCTTTCAGAGTAGCACTGTTTAGTTAATATGGCAGTTCCTGCCATTGGCCACTAGAGGTCAGCGCAGGAACACTCTGGGATGCATCAACGTTCCGATGCGGGGCCCAGGACATAGTGCACACAGCGTCGCTGAGGCGGGGCTGAGGCGGGCTGAGCCGCGCTGAACAGATGCACAAAGCCCCTGCATCTGTTACCAGCACAGCTATAGTTTCTCCCTCCGCATGCGCGCTGATGCGTGCGGAGGAGAAACTTCCCCGAGAGCGGCAAGTTTGAAATTTGAAGTTTGAAATTTGCCGCTCGGGGAAGCGGAGGAGCGATCAGGTGACCGCTCCCATCCAATGGGTCTGCAGCTGGCCCGGCGAGACAGCACAGAGGTGTGTGTGTGTATATATATATATATGTGCGGTGATGTGCCCCCTTCTGCCCGATCCCTGTGGCTGTCAGCCTGCGGGAGATGGAGGGGGCTTGCGCCGCTGGGGAGGGGGGGGGGGGGCGGGTGATGTGTCCCACTTCTGCCCCGATCCTTGTGGCTGCCTCCCTGCCCGCGCGGGAGATGGAGGGGGGTTGCGCGGCCGCCAGGTGGGGGGGGGGAAGGGGTTGTGTCACGGAGCAGTGGTGGCAGCAAGGTGGTGTGTGTATGTGATTATATATATGTGTGTGTGTGTGTATGTATATATATATGTGTGTGTGTCTGTGTGTCTGTCTGTGTGTGTGTGTGTGTGTGTGCGCGCGAATATATTTATCAAAGCTGCACAATGTTAATAAATAATTTATTCTCACGTCTTTTTAAAAAAAAAATTAAAATATTATATAATACACACACACACACGCACACACACTGACGGCTACCAAGTGACACACACACACTGACGGCTACCAAGTGACACACACACACTGACGGCTACCAAGTGACACACACACATTGACGGCTACCAAGTGACACACACAGTGATACCCGCCTCCCAAGCGCGCTTGCTGTCTCCTCTGCCAGGACAGCAAAAAGCTCCTGGTAGAGCGAGCAGCAGCACCTAAGCGCTTACTATGTCCCAGGCCTAAGGCTTTTACTTACATAAATCTATATGTGTAAGTCCCCGCTCACGCGGTGCGCGGGCACGCACGATCACCCAAGCTTGGCGCTTGAGTAAACAAAAAAATTAACTTTCGAGCGCGCTCAACCTACCAGCAACGCCCCCCCCCCGCGCTTGCGAAATAGCTAGGGCACCCGGCACTCATGCTTGAGCGCGGTCAGCGTCAGCGGGGCCACAGCTTTACGCATCATCTCTCAAGTCAATGGCGATGAGCGGCAGGTTAAAGTGCGGTACCCCACATCATCGGATGATGAATCTGCCCCAATATCTCCTCACTTGGTGGGGGGGGGGAGGGGGAGGAGGGGTTCAATTGCTTTAAATGAAAACACTTGCAGCTATTTGACATCAGGAATCCTGTCTGCAGCTAGCGCGTCACTTTCTGATCATGAGAATCGGAGGCAGCCACAGCGCACGTGTCCCAAAAAAAGGAGCATTTCGTTATCCAGCAGATTGCGTCAGTTTTATGCTCCGTGTGTAAGGCTGCGCTTATAGTGCCGGCGACGCGACGGCGCGTCAAAACAAATGCATTGTCGCCGTCGGCGGCGCTTATAGTGCTCGCGATGGCGTGACAAAGCGACAGCGCTACCAAAAATCTGGAAGTCACTGTTATTTGATTTTTTTCAGCGGCGGTCTCCCTTTGCGGCCAATCAGAGAGCTTCTCCGTCCCTCTGCCCTCCCCTTTTCTGACGTCACTGGCCTTGTAGCCAGCGACGTCGCCTAAACTTAAATTACAACTATCGCAATGGCGACAGGTGACGCCATCGGTCGCCATCGCCAGCAGTATAAGCGCAGCCTAAGAGGAGAGGAACCCGTGTCCGGGAGCCATCGAGGAAACGGATATAGGAGGTTTTCAAGAGATTATTTAAATGGATTTCTCACTCTCTCTCTGGGCTACCGCACTATTTTACCCACGGGAGTGTGCGAGAAGTTTCAATAATGCTGGATATATATATATATATATATATATATATATATATATATATATATATATATATATAGTGAATAAATGAGAACAAGGCACTCCGTCAGGTAGATATAGGTGGGTGCTAATCCTATATAAATCAAATAGGCTATACGATACCGTGTAAGCAGATATCAGAGGCAGCACTCCAGTAGATAGTCAAAAAAAAAGGTATTTAATGTGACATATAAACCATATCGTATCGTATAGCCTATATATATATATATATATATATATATATATTACACACAGACACACACAGTTTATTTTTCGTCATATTTTGCAGAACAATCTCTCCATTTTCATGAAGATGTGAGCAAGTATAGGTCAGTCACAGTAGATTATTACATTTAAGAATTATTTGATAACCTAATAAATATTCTTTGGTGATGGCGTGATGACCTTGCGTTGCCATGCCAACGGAAATGCAACATGACATAACCACGTCACGTGATGGCCGTTGACATGACAGTCACGTAGCGCCGTGACGCCATGATGTCACGTTGCGTCCCGTTGGCATGGTTAATCTGGTTCCGGGTCAATAGAAGGTGACAATCCTGCTGGTACTGTACTTGACGACATAATACAATTGAGTTAACATCAGTTGAGTTAAGATCAGCTTCTTGTATAGTGTTAACTTATATCACAGCCTTACAAGTGAGCACATTTTCATGGGGATTGAGCGAGACATATATTAGATATTATGAAAAACAGAAGGGCTCCCTTTTTTCCTGAACACTGTGTATATATTTACACAGACATCAATTCTTGCTGATTTTCAGCGAGTCCCACTAATATGGAGTCAGTCTCACTGCTTGATAACAGTCTAACACATTTCAATAATGATAACCGTGCACCCCAAAACTGGAACAACCTACCAGAGACTCTCACATCCACCACCAGTTTAAGTTCTTTCAAATCTAAGGCTGTCTCACACTTTAATCTGGTCTGTAACTGTTTCATACGCTCATCTTACTATATATAATTGAAAGCACTGTATGTTTGCCTGCCTGGATGTCCGGTGTCCCTAGGGGAAATCTCATTGGTCCCTTGGGCCGCCCGCCCCCGCACACCTCTCATTGGCCTGAGGCGGAGTGACGGGCCAAAGGGGACGGACGGGGACACACACACAGACACACACACAAACACACACACAGACACACAGACACACACACACACACACACAGACACACACACACACACAGACACACACACACACACAGACACACACACACACACACACACACACACACACACACACACTCTCTCTCTCTCTCCCCCGTCAGTTGGACCGCAGCTCACCTTCCACACACCCCCCCCTCCTCTCCCGGTGCCCCTCACTCTCTCCCCCCTCCCCCTCACTCTCTCCCCCCTCACTCTCTCCCCCCTCCCCACCTCACCCAAATCCCCACGCTCCGCAACATCCCCAGCCGCACCATCACCCTCACCGTGCGCCGCGGAGGAAGCGCGGCCCTCCTGCTCAGCTGCAAACTACAGGCTCCTCCCCCCTCACGGCGCGGCCCGGGCCTCCTGCTCTCCCCCTCACGTGCGCCGATCCCGGAGAGGGGAAGCGCGGCCCGGGCCTCCTGCTCTCCCCCTCACATGCGCCGATCCCGGAGAGGGGAAGCGCGGCCCGGGCCTCCTGCTCTCCCCCTCACGTGCGCCGATCCCGGAGAGGGGAAGCGCGGCCTGGGCCTCCTGCTCTCCCCCTCACGTGCGCCACTCCCGGAGAGGGGAAGCGCAGCCCGGGCCTCCTGCTCTCCTCCTCACGTGCGCCGCTCCGGAGAGGGTAAGCGCGGCCCGGGTCTCCTGCTCTCCCCCTCACGTGCGCCGGCTCCCAGACGGAGGGGAAGCGCGGCCCGGGCCTCCTGCCACTCTTGCCCCCCGGGGTCAAGGTAAGTCACCCACCGTCTCCCACCCACGCACTGTCACCCAGTCACCCACCCACACACCCACCCAGTCACCCACACACCCACCCAGTCACCCACTCACTCAGTCACCCACCCACTCAGTCACCCAAAAACTCACTTAGTCACTCATCACCCACCCACTCACTTAGTCACCCACCCACCCAGTCACCCACACAACCACCCAGTCACCCACACAACCACCCACCCACTTTCACCCAGTCACCCACCCACCCACTCAGTCACCTCAGTCAACTCAGTCACCCACCCACCCACTCAGTCACCCACCCACTCAGTCACCCACCCACTCAGTCACCCACCCACCCACTCAGTCAACTCAGTCAACCAACCACCCACTCAGTCACCCACCCACCCACTCAGTCACCCACCCACCCACTTAGTCACCCACCCACCCACTCAGTCACCCACCCACTCAGTCACCCACCCACCCACTCAGTCACCCACCCACCCACTCAGTCACCCACCCACTCAGTCACCCACCCACTCAGTCACCCACCCACTCAGTCACCCACCCACTCACTCAGTCACCCACTCACTCAGTCACCCACTCACTCAGTCACCCACCCACTCAGTCACCCACCCACTCAGTCACCCACCCACTCAGTCACCCACTCAATCACCCACCCACTCAGTCACCCACCCACTCAGTCACCCACCCACTCAGTCACCCACCCACTCAGTCACCCACCCACTCAGTCACCCACCCACTCAGTCAGTCACCCACTCAGTCAGTCACCCAGTCACCCACCCATTCAGTCAGTCAGTCAGTCAGTCACCCACTCACCCACCCATTCAGTCAGTCACCCAGTCAGTCACCCACTCACCCACCCAGTCAGTCTCCCACTCACCCACCCAGTCAGTCTCCCACTCACCCACCCAGTCAGTCTCCCACTCACCCACCCAGTCAGTCACCCACTCACCCACCCAGTCAGTCTCCCACTCACCCACCCAGTCAGTCTCCCACTCACCCACCCAGTCAGTCTCCCACTCACCCACCCAGTCAGTCTCCCACTCACCCACCCACCCACCCAGTCAGTCACCCACTCACCCACCCAGTCAGTCACCCACTCACCCACCCAGTCAGTCACCCACTCACCCACCCAGTCAGTCTCCCACTCACCCACCCAGTCAGTCTCCCACTCACCCACCCAGTCAGTCTCCCACTCACCCACCCAGTCAGTCTCCCACTCACCCACCCAGTCAGTCTCCCACTCACCCACCCAGTCAGTCTCCCACTCACCCACCCAGTCAGTCTCCCACTCACCCACCCAGTCAGTCTCCCACTCACCCACCCAGTCAGTCTCCCACTCACCCACCCAGTCAGTCTCCCACTCACCCACCCAGTCAGTCTCCCACTCACCCACCCAGTCAGTCTCCCACTCACCCACCCAGTCAGTCTCCCACCCAGTCAGTCTCCCACCCAGTCAGTCTCCCACCCAGTCAGTCTCCCACCCAGTCAGTCTCCCACCCAGTCAGTCTCCCACCCAGTCAGTCTCCCACTCACCCACCCATTCAGTTTCCCACTCACCCACCCATTCAGTTTCCCACTCACCCACCCATTCAGTTTCCCACTCACCCACCCATTCAGTTTCCCACTCACCCACCCATTCAGTTTCCCACTCACCCACCCATTCATTTTCCCACTCATCCACCCATTCAGTCTCCCAGTCACCCACCCATTCAGTCTCCCACTCACCCACCCATTCAGTCTCCCACTCACCCACCCAGTCTCACCCAAAACCACCCACCCAGTCTCACCCAAAACCACCCACCCAGTCACTGACCCCACCTACCCACTCACCGACCCTGAAAAAGTCACCCAGTCACCGACCCACCCACCGACCCAAAGTCACCCACCCACCCACCGACCCAAAGTCACCCACCCACCCACCCACCCACCGACCCAAAGTCACCCACCCACCGACCCAAAGTCACCCACCCACCGACCCAAAGTCACCCACCCACCGACCCAAAGTCATCCACCCACCGACCCAAGTCACCCACCCACCGACCCAACTCACCCACCCAACCACCGACCCAAAGTCACCCACCGACCCAAAGTCACCCACCCACCGACCCAAAGTCAAACTGACCCAAAGTCACCCACCCACCCACCAACCCAAAGTCATACACCCACCCACCGACCCAAAGTCACCCACCCACCGACCCAAAGTCACACACCCACCGACCCAAAGTCAAACCGACCCAATGTCACCCACCCACCGACCCAAAGTCACCCACCCACCGACCCAAAGTCAAACCGACCCAAAGTCACCCACCCAGTCACCCACCCACCGACCCAAAGTCAAACCGACCCAAAGTCACCCACCCAGTCACCGACCCACTCAGTCACCAACCCACCCACCCACTCAGTCAAGTGTCACCCACCCACCCACACACTCAGTCAACTCACTCACCCACCTAGCTGTCATGGGGGGGGGAAGCCCAACCCTGTCGTACGCCCCCCCAAAATTACATCCCGGGCAACGCCGGGTCTCTCAGCTAGTAATATATATTTTCTTTAACTGTGCACGCAATGTCTTGTATATAATGTATACCCTGTTCATTTATGTAACTGTATTTGTAACCATGTATTATTTGTTTTACTCTGTGCCCAGGACATACTTGAAAACGAGCGGTAACTCTCAATGTATTACTTCCTGGTAGAATATTTTATAAATAAATAAATAAAATAAATAAATAATACACTTCACTGCTCAGAACTTTAAAATAAATTTTAAAAAGCCATTTGTTTTGATCCAGAAACCTCACAGATGCTTGGAAGCCAACAGCTCTGTCCCTCCCGTGGACACACACACACATATATACAGTATATTAGGGTCACCAGACGTCCTGGTCTTTGGGCTTGTGTCCCGATGACTTTTTAAAAGTCCCAAAACGTCCTGGTTTTTCGCGTCAATCGCTATTGCGATGCCAGCAAGAGCAGACACTGCGCATGTGCGAATGGCCTACGTCTATCGCGAATACACTGCCGACAAGAGTCGATCTGGCGCATGTGTGATCGGCACTTGTTAAGCGTGTATGCGTAATCGGTGTGGGTCGTTCACGCACGCATGTTCAGCTCTGGCCGTTTGTGCATGCGCGAAAATTGTCTGCAGAAAAATGTTCACCTTAATACATATATATTAATGTATTTAAAGCTTGAACCTTTCCATTCACAGCCGGTTACACTGTAACGAGTTGGGCTTTTCCTGGCAGCTACGACCCTGGCATGTGACAGCAGCTGAGCAGGTCCCCGTGCTCGTACCGCACACGCCATTCATTGCATGCATCTGGCAGTGGTGTGGATATTGTGTGTGTCGCTTGTTTATGTGCAGGGGGGGCCAGAATGCCTCCCGCTGGGTCACGCCACCGGGCTAATTTTGTGAGCCCCTCTCAGCATCAGTGTGTGAGGACACAGGGTTCCTGGACACTTCTAGGAATCGGCTTGTGACAACAGCCTCGCAGGGGGACGGTAAAATCGGCAAAAAGTGATAGGTGCCAGGGAAGTAAAACGCTGCCTCATGTTTACCGAGCTCACGGAGCTGCCAATTTGTCTCTGCCCAGGAAAGGGTAACCCCTTAAGTGCCAGAAATGCATTGCTCTGCTGCTCCAGCACTCAAGGGGTTAAACGCAGTAATTTAGGTGGCTACAAAGAGTAGTGGTCAAGTTCCTGATTGAAAAGATATAATTTTGCTCGTGGGAGGAACTCGCGCTTAACAGAGGCCCCAAACTGTACCTCGGTGTGTGCAGGCAGCATGGGTGGTATAGCTTTCACTCAGTGCGGGAGCTTCCAAAGTCACGCCCCACAATGCCTTGCTGCTGTGGATGCAAAGCATTGTGGGGAGAGCCATTGGAATCTCCAACTGTAATTAAGAGCGATACCCCCCACACCAAGGTGCAGTTTGGGGCCTTACTAAGTGCCCAGTCCCCACACGGGCTCAGGTACCCGCTACAGGCTCAGGTACCCGCTACGGGCTCAGGTACCCGCTACAGGCTCAGGGTTTGCTCCCCCCAGAGCTTGAAATATGGGGAAGAGACCTGTGCCCCAAAAGGCAAAAACCTGTGATATATGCTCATTTGGACATGCAAAGTATATTTAAATGTATTCAATTAGCATATATCTCAGGTGTGCACAGGTGGGAGGTATATATAGTCGCTCTCTGACTATTTTAGGTAACCTAACACTGTTTGCCCTGATTTAACAGAGATTAGTGTATCTGACCCAAAGCCAGGCGGAGGCGGCATTATCCGGGCTCCGGTCACCTTGCACCCGCCTGCGTACGAGCGACGGCTGTGAGACACAAGGGCGGCGCTATCCAGAGGAACAGAGGCTGTGCAGAATGATGGTGGGGAGCCTGCACAGGAAGCTGAGCAAAGAGGAACCCACACCAAAGGTTTGGCTTAAGATCCTAAAACCGTAGTGCCGCCCCTGCTGCGAGACTTTGGTAGATTTGGGAGAAAATCCCGTGGGATTGCTGTATACACGAGAGATTGCGTAACATTCATGTAATAAACACAGCGAGGGGAGACTTTAAAGGACTTCTTTCATCTATTTATCCACAGGGCGAATTAAGAATGGAGAAATAATACATTGTAATTCACTGCTGTTGTTAAAATATTCATGCAAATGGTAACAATGTAATTACAAACAAATGTGTTAGAGAATTACTAGCACTAAAGTTATGTACAGTAGTCAGTAAGTGATTCATTCAGAATACTGTAAGCTCTTCGGGGCAGCGACTCCTTTCCCTAATGTTACTTTTATGTCGTAAGCGTTTATTCCCAATATGTGTTATATTATAATTTCACGTGTATTACTGCTGTGAAGCTCTGTGTACGTGGATGGCGCTATATAAAGATATACATGCATAGTGGAATATTGTTTATGGCTATAAACACTTTTGCGCTCAAAGAACAGGTTGTAAAGTGTTTTTAGTTCCCCAGGACTGTCAGAGCGCTGGGATATGAGCCCTGCAAATGCTGAGCTCTGTGTGTCCCGTGATAGCGCAGGTGTCCAGCAGCGTGAGGGTCACAGGTCCAGAGCCTGTGACCACAGCTGTGTCCATCAGGGTTTTGTCACACAGCAATGTAATAACCTCATCCTCGGACTGCAGCCCCCCACGCAGCCCCCGGCCTCACTGCAATATGTTTTCTCAGCGGGATTACTGACAATTACAGAAAACACAACACCACAAGAATGGAGCCAATAGAGGAGCAATAACACACTCAGGTCCAACAACATCGCAGCACGTGCAAGATTAAAAACTTCCATGGACTTGGAATATTTCTGTTGCACACGTCCAGAAGCGACAACACTTTGTTTAATGGTCCACACTGTACATGTCTGTGTGGGTCTGTGTGTGTGTGATATACAGTATAGATACACATACATACACACATCTGACCCACATATACACAAACAGGGAAACCTAATATCTGGGGGGGGGGGGGGGGGAATCATATACCCGTCATCTTTAACCTGATACTTAAGTGTCTCTGGGACAGATAGACCATTCATCGAGAGGAAGGCAAAACAGGTACACGGCAATATGTCACAATTATGTATGGGGGGGGGAGACCGCGGGGGGGGAAGAGTGCGGGGGGGGGGGGGAGATCGTGGGCGGGGGGGAAGAGCACGGGGGGGTGAAGCGCACAGGGGGGGGGAGCGCAGTACTCTTCCCCAAACCATTTCAATTAAATGCTGGGGGGGGGGGGGGAGCGCAGCACTCTTCCCCAAACCTTTACAATTAAATGCCAGGGGAGCGCACGCGAGGCCTCTGTAAGTTCCCTTACCTGGTCTCTGGCGGCTTCTGGCGACGCGACGTTACATGGCGTCATGACTTCAGACGATGCCGGAGACCAGGTAAGGGCAGGAGGAGGGGGCGCATATTGAAAAGTTTGCGCACCCCTGGTTTAGATCATACGAGCTACTGTTTAATAAATCTATTTATACACCTATTAAGTTCATATTGTTATTGGATGAGATTGTCTGTGGGAGCAGATATATATATCACTAGGTTCTGTGGTTCCAAGCATCTCTTCTCCACATTGCTCCAACAAATTATCTGATGTCATCCTCCCTTCTTACTTTTGGTCATTGTCTTGGTCTTTTCATTTCCCTTGGAAACCAGTTGATACATGTACATACAGTGGGCAGACCTTCATTCAGCAGTGGGTCCACAAGGGCTGAAAAGGATGATGACATACATACATAGGTGTATAGATTCATACTTGCAGAAGAATATTTAGATGACAGGACCTCTGCTGCAGCCATACTCATTGTTTTTTTTTTTTCTATAGCAACATGTTTCATTTCAGTGTGGGCACCGCATAGAGGCCCAGATCTACTAAACACTGCGGCAGCAAAAGATAACTTATGGTTCAATCAAGTGAACATGCTGTAAGGTGTCTTTTCCATCTCCGGAAGGTGTCTTCTGGCAGAGCGCCTCTTCGTACACATGTCCCACAATCAGCTGATTTATTGACACAGATTAACCTGTGAGTCGGATGTTGAGCCTGGGACCTGGATTCCATGTAGAAATTCCTTGGGTCCTGTCTGAGCTATATAACCAGCTCCACTAATAACAAACCCTGCCCATTGCTGCTCTAAAGCTCTCCATCCATCAGCCAGGGAACACATGGAGCCCCTAGGTAATAAGAGCCATGTCTGATATTGATGTGAGGTCCCTAGCTGTCAATAGCTTCTATTTTTAGTGTTAGTGAAAGACTTAAATACTCAGTGCCACAGAAATCGGTTAATCACTGGGAAGACGAGTTTTGGGGGTTATGGTATTTTCACTGACACACAACATTCATTTTATTCATGAACAATGAATTATGTAAAGAAACGCGCCCGCGTGAAGAATATCTTGATTGTTATTGTTGCATAATGTAAATATGCTGATGTTTCTGCCGTTATAATAAAGGTCCCCATATAAGGCCAAGACGTTGGCACATTTATAACAAACCTAAGAACATTGTTGCTGCTTGAATACAAATAGTGTAACAGTGCACCCAGGGCTCTTAGGCTGCGGTCCCAGTGCGTTCTACAGCGCACAAGCACCGCCCCCCAAGCAGTCCGGGCCCAGTACATGCATCATGTCATTTAGCAGCCACGCTGTACTTCAAGTTTTCACACATACAATTTTTTTTTGTACGTGGAACTTGCGACGGAGGCGTGGCCACGCCCCCACCGGCGGTTCAGCCAATGAGGGTGAACCAGCCACGTGAGGTCATGGCCACGCCCAGCAAAAACCCCCGCCATGCCTCCTCCTGTCGCAAACTCTCCCTCTCTCCCAGGACCGCGATCTGCGGTGAAGCGCTGTGCATGCGCCGCCCCCCCCGCCGGGCGCGCGTGCTACAGAACGCACGGGGACCGCAGCATTATAGAGCAAATCGTATATTACAGCTCACAGCAGACAGCACGGTTAAAACAAAGAGAACTTCCCACTGGTCCTCTCCACTAACTCCCAACCCAAGGGGATGAATCCTGCTGCGTGTGCCAGTAGTTTTCTCACTTGCAGGGCACTCCACTGGCGTATAGATAGACGTGAATAAGTAACAATGTTCCAAGTGAAAATACTAAATGAAGAGATAGTTTGATTACTGCCTCTATGCTTGTGCACCCACAATGAGGTCAAAATAAATCAGTGACAAGGTATCAAGTAAATACCGATAAACCTCAAAAGTATATATGAGTCTGCTGCTCGTCATCAAGGGGATGATCATGTAAAGAAACGAAGACAGCGCACGACTCATAGTGTAAAATGTAACTATATTACAACTATTGTAAAAGGTGTTACATGCACGTACAGGATATATCAATCAAATATGCAGGGCATGTTCAGGGTACACGTTACAACTCGAATAGCTGCTGGTTCACCACCGCTCCGTGGATAGCTGCTGGAGCCACACACCTCCGATCAGCTGGATGGGGATGTCCTCCTGCCTCGAGCACTTCAAATGTCCTGGAGATCTCTCTCAGCGCTCCTATCTGCTCCACTCACTACGGCGGTTTCTCCTCCACAGTGAGGCGCCAGGAAACTCAGCGTACCGGTGATACAGTTAATCCCTCACTACCGGCTTTTGCAGAGGTGGGCAGCCTATTTTTTAATGTAGCCACAGGTGTGGCGAATGAGAAGTTAAAATTGCCACACCATGTAAAAATTGAGAAATTAGGTTGCTCAATCGAACATTTATAACAACACACGCTGTTCGTCTGCTTCACTCACCTCAGCACTATCACCTGCTGCTGCTTCACTCACCTCAGCTCTATCACCTGCTGCTGCTTCACTCACCTCAGCACTATCACCTGCTGCTGCTTCACTCACCTCAGCTCTATCACCTGCTGCTGCGTCACTCACCTCAGCACTATCACCTGCTGCTGCTTCACTCACCTCAGCTCTATCACCTGCTGCTGCTTCCCTCACCTCAGCACTATCACCTGCTGCTGGTTCACTACGTTGACTCCGGTGCGTCAGTGCGGGTCCACTGACGTCACTAGATCACACCGCTAGATAGCGACTCTCTAGTGCTGCCTCAGTGAAAAAAACGCAAGCAACCGCATGAGCTGAAGTAGCGATAGCGGGAACAGAAACAGCAATAAAGCAGTGCTATATACAATATCCTCAAATATCCTCAAATATCCTACGCGTTTCGTAGAAAGAATCTACTTCAGAGATTTAGTTACATTTTACACTATGAATCGTGCGCTGTCCTCTTTTCTTTACCTAGTATAGAAGACCTGCCCACGTATTATTTACTTAATGCCATTTACACTGGATTATGGGATATAATACAATGGTGTAACAGGATAGTATTATCTTTGTTGATACTAAGGTTGATTTGGTTCACCAAGTCTATTCAGTCTCTAATACTGAATCCTATTTCCTTGACTTGTGTCAATGGCAATCCTTTTTTAATAAGGTCACTGGAGTTGCTCCCTTTCCTGCCCGGTGGGAAGTGGTTCTCTACATGGACACCCCTTTAAGTGGGGATATATTTTCCCGTGTTCCGTACCATCCCTTAGTTTCAGAGAATGATTGGTCTTGGACAACAAGTGCCAAGAGCTGCTTGGAACTGTAACTGTATCCAATGTCTTTGTATCAGGGCATGAAGCCCTCAGGCAGGAACCTTTAACACTAAAAATAATCAAATGAGCAGAAATAATGTCAGCACCCACCACCCAAATTCCGTGCTGTGATAGATCTCCTGGTGCATGGTGTGATTTAGTGCTATCCTCAGAAGGTCAATCGTCACTATGCACTCTCCCCTTTCAAAATAAAGCATGGTACATCCACAGGAACATTGTGTCCTGTTTGGAAAGGTCTCTACCTTCTGAAGAACATTCCATTGGTCAGAGGGCCCCATGAGCAAATCCAGAGGGGCGCAGAAGATGCACTCACTGAAATGAATTCTTTACAACCATTTTCCCCACACTACAAAAATGAACCACACACAATATTTCTTGGGATTGTGAACAATGTGCATTGATCAATAACTTGTACTGGAGGCGACACAACACAGTACATCTTTCAGTAATGGTGTTTATATCCTTGCTTTTCCTTGTCTCTACTCTCCGTAGTGGTAGTGCCGTCTCAACGGCATATCACTCCTTTCCCTTCATACGCCAACATTAGATTGTACGCTCCTTGGGGAAGGAATTAATTGAACCGTCAGAACTACATTTTAGAGCGATTAATGCAGCCAACAAATGAACAAACCTTGTGCCGCTTTATAAAAGTTCTGCATCCCTTGCATGGCTGCCCTGTTTTTTCTTCCTGTGGTCTCTCTTCTACCAATGGCAAAATACAGACACACATCCCTGAACCCCCATAGTTCACATGGGCACATTCTTATCATATTGCAGACCTGATCCTTTCTATCTGATGCCAAAAGCCCTACACAGTCGCAGACATGTTACACATGGTGGCATTTCAGCACTGACCTCCCATGTTCAGAACTTGATACACAAGCTTTTATTTTTGTCGCAAACATCCTTAATAGTGTATGTTGGGCTCTGAGTGCTGGACACCGTTTTTATTCCTGGAGAGGTAAAAAATAAACTATATGTTTGCTTAAGAGTTTCCCTTCGCCTCTGCGATTTCATCTTCGTCTCTCTCTTGTGGTCCTCAGCAGACCACAGTGTTGACTCACTGGTGGCCACAAAGGATTCTGGGACAGGTATGCAAATGAATGGATGAAGTGTCCACTGCATGGATGTGAAAGTTCAATATGTTGTGGTGAAATTAAAAGGCTTACTTTCTCTGGAGATTTTACTACTGTCCTAAGGGATATTGGTCCATGTTTACTAAGCAGTCTTATGGCATAAAACACTTTCCGGTGCTTGAAAACACCTTTGAGTCAAGATACTCGAATGGGCTATAAGATTTCTTGCAGTGCCAGAAGGTGCCTTGTGGCAGATGACTTCGTAAATATGGCCCATTATAAAATGGGTTCATGTGAACACTCCACCAGCGAGAAGTGGCTCGAATATAAGAAAGATCTTCAAGGTACAATTTCCTCCCTTCAAAAACATGTTTTCTTTCCATTCTGAAGGGCATCTCTCTACATTCCTGAAGATCCAACTAAAACTTTCCTAAACCTTTCCAAATGAGTCTTCCCTCACCTCTTATGCGTCAATGCAACGTGTTGAGTTGATGTAATGCTACAGATTACGTTCTTTACATCTGAAGCTAAATGGCAAAGCAGCTTCTTGCACGCTGCTTGCGGTTAATGGAGTTTTAAATAATGGGCACAATTGTGAATGTTC
>NC_134499.1:31094669-31132169 GCF_040206685.1 Ascaphus truei
GGGGTGGCCCAGGGGGATTCGCGCGGCGCGGGTGCCGTTCAGACACAGGGACCTCCTCTGCGTTGGTCCGATGGGCCATTAAGTCTGGTTGCTGGGACTCCACGGCACGCGGGAGGATGCCGTAAGGGTCCCGCAAAGAGAGAGGGCCCGATCCAAAAGTTCCACCTGTACATAATGTATAACCTTGTTCACTTAATGTAACCATGTATTTGTAACCATGTCCTCATAACTCTGTGCCCAGGACATACCTGAACACGAGCGGTAACTCTCAATGTATTACTTCCTGGTGTAACATTTTTATAAATAAATAAACTCGGTACTCCTTATTCCCAAGATGTAAATCGCAGGATAAAATGTGAAAATGTGCCTGGGTTCGGTTGTTTTATCCCTTTCAGAGTATGAGATGAGACATTTTGGGGGTCATACTGCAGAGAAAAGTGAGGGATTCTTCAGGATGAAAAAGACCAAAGGGAGACAACGAGGTGGATTTTAACCCCTGCAGTTTGTTGCTGGAGGTTCTGGCAGCGACTGGGTTTTTAATTGTGTGATGATCATATCACCCTTCAAAACAGCTTCCAGAATGTGCAGAGCTCTGTTTGAGAAGTGGAAAGTCATGTACAATAACTCCTAAACATACACTATAAATCGGCACAATCTGCCTCAGGTACAGAAAACTAACATTTGCTACAGAACTTCATAAAGGCTGCCAAAACAAACTGCTCAAGTAGTACCAGCAAAGAGCCCTCTTCATAGGATCAGCTGTGCAGACAAGAGAGCCAAAAATGCTCTCAGGATTCCACCCCAGAGGTGGCTGCTGTAAGACCACTAAATTATCACTGTAACATGGTCGAGAATCAAAAGGAACTTTAGCAATTTACGTTGCACTTTATCTTCTTCCTATTAATAATTCTAATGATTATTATGGCACTGGACTAACACGGATATCCCCAGATTGAATCCCCATGCCGTAGATTGTCAGCTCTTGTGGACAGTGACCTATGCTGCCTGCAGAACCCCATGCGCTGCCTTGTAACATAATATAAAGTATCAGAACAAGAAGCCCAGCTGGAAGAGCAATGAATCCAGCACAAGAACCAACAGCCCATGGGAAGTAAATCTAACAATAGAGATTTGGCTGAGAGAGCTGGCAGCTACTGCTGAGCATTAAGAAACTTGAGAGCCCCTGGCAGGGATCTAACGCTACATCTGTCCTGGTACCTAATTCAGCATGATAATCGGAGCTGCTCTCCAGAAAACACACATGTTTTCAATTCTCTCTCCTTTGCCCTTCTTAATTTATGAAACATCTTTCTTCTCTTGCTAAACCCCACCAGGCTTGGCTCTAAAACCGTTACTTCTCTTGCCGAATGTGCTGAGTCAGACAGTCTGTGCGCACATGCCATGTACGAGAGGATGTTCTATTCTGCGTTTACGCACTCCGCACCGCCAGCTTAGCGCGTCCAATTTGGGGCAGCAACGTCAGATTGTGACAGGTTTCCGGTGGGATTTTCGACCCCTGACAAAACTGGACAAATAGGCACTGCAGGCCTTTCCAGTAGTAATAATAATAGCATGTTCTTGTATATCTCTGTTAGTTTTACATACAGTAGCGCTTTACAGAGACATTTTGCAGATACCGTCCCTGCACTGTTGAGTTTACAAGCTATATTTTGGTGCCTGAGGCACAGGGAGATAAAGTGACTTTATCCCAAGGTCACAAGGAGCCGACACCAGAATTGAACCAGGTTCCCCTGCTTCAAACATTGGGCCAGTCAGTGTTTTTACTCACTGAGCGCTCCTTCTCCCTAATAGGATGATTGTGCTGTACATAACACTTTGCAGGCATGATGAACCCTGCCCCAGAAAGCTTACACTTATTGTGGGTGCCCAAGGGACATCAAGGGACAATTATAGGGATATAGCTAGATTGATTATAGTGGCACTCCACTAACAAAATGTTAACTTCCTGGGTGCATTAGCTGCCAAGGGCCACCAACAGGTCAGGTTTTTAGGCTATCCCAGCTTCAGATGGCTCAATCAGTGGCTCAGTTGAAGACTGAGCCACCTGTGCTGAAACTGTGATATCCTGAAAACCTGACCTATTTGGGGGGGGGTGGGAGTCCGGGGGGTGCTTGAGGACTGGAGTTGAGCCCCCCTTTGCAAGGGAATAAGGCATAGCAGAAAGTGATAGCCGGCACTCCAGGGCTTGTTGAAAAATGTAACGTGTAAGGTCCTTGGAGAGCCGAATCCTTGACTTTGTGCAATAAACTTATTACATTTCTCAACAAACCCTGGGGTGCCAGCACTTTTTCATATATATGTATAAATAATTTTTCCTTTCGATTGGGGTTGTATCACTTTATATGTGAAGATCATTATTACATTTCAGATCCGACCATTTATACAAAACCAAAATAAAGTAACATTTGAACAGTAGATAAAACTGGTCTCCATTCTCTCCTTGTTTCATCAGTTTTTTTGCTGTGCCAGTTTTCGCACCTCCGTTATATACTATAAGAATTTTAGGATTATCATGTACCACTTTTCGTCACTATGACATAGGAGTCTAAAACATATATTGTCTAAAAATATATGCTCTGAAATTTATATCCTCTTTTCTCATAGATTTACTCTTTAAAGCAGCATTTCATGCTTAAAAAAAAAGTGTTTTTACCCAAGATTGAAGATTGAAGGTTCCCTGGAGCTGAACCCCAATTAATGTCAGCTCTGGGGACCAGAGATGCTTACCTCCATAGTGTATGCCGGTAGCGTCTCTGCCAAGCTACCACAGATGACATAATGGCCACTATTCAACACTCCCAGGCCCTGCTGGCCAATAGGAAGCTGTGACATCATCGGGTGCGGCTTCTTATTGGCCCGTGTGACGCGGGAGCTTTAAACTTTAAAGCACAACTGGCACAGCAAGAGTGGCTACCGGCACCTACTTTTGAGGTAAGTATCTCCGGAAGCACGGGGTCCCTGGGGCTGAAATTAATGGGGTTCAGCTTCGGATACCCCATGCTTCAATCCGAGGTAAAAAAAAATGAAAACATCTTTAGAAAAGGTGCTTGGATTGCTCCTTTAAGAATTTGTTTTCAGGTGTTGCTCCTAATTTCTTTTACAGCAAATAAAAATCCTACTTGTGAGCCCATTCACAAATCTCAGACAGCTCCACAAACCTGCCCTTCCCTATTCGTTTCGCATACAAGTCTTCCACTGCAGCCAGGATTTCTGGGTAATCACATACAAATGAGCACTCTGTGAGTCACTTTTTGCCTACTATCCATTTTAATATGGATCCCTATAGGTTTATGCCTGCCGAATTACACATTTCACAGCTTTTTCCGCACAGCATGGGTTAAAAAGTGCATTGCCAGTAAATCTACTCACAGACAGCTGTTCCAACCTTAGGAGATCCATCAGTGTGAGGATGGGTTACTGGCTATGCAGTGTGAAGCTGGTAGTGGTTACAGTACATAGCCAGTAAACCATCTGATGAGCCTCAAGAGGTAGAAACGGCTAAGAGATAATGGGCAAAAGCAGGATTGTGGACCTGTTTGAGTGGTAAGGGCAAGGCGGCCATCTTGGGCCCCGCGCTCCCTCCTCACCTTCCTGTCAGCGCCAGGATCCAACGCTCACACCCGACCGGAGGGGGGGAGCTGGAGGAGGAAGCGGGGGGGGGGGTGCCATCTCCTCCAGTTCCCTCCTCCGGTCAGAAGGATGCCGGCACCGACACGAGGATGGAGAGGAAGGAACGTGGGGACGGACCTGCACAGAGGTAGGTGTGGGATGTGTGTGTTTTCTCCTCACTTTTTCTGGAGAGGGCCATCTCCTGTGGCGTCATGTGACGACACCTTTCCACTTTTACCCATCTGATGGTGCAGAATCGTTGCTCACTGATCACTGCACTTTGTATGCTGAGAATGACATCCCAGCTCTCAGGCTTGTGTCCTTCATGGGTGGGAAGTTTATATTTTGCAGTGAATGTGTGAGAGTTTTCTATCGGTGCAGGAATCATCCAGAGAAAAAACATGAGGCCCCATCAAAGGTCCCTTTGTCCTCATCAAAGTGGGAGCTGCAGCCAGCATTGGGCCACATTATTTCTTTACATGTATTTTCTTTGCTGCTGCTATCAGCTTCAGAGGAAAAGCAAATGAGTTCAAAAAGCAGGGGACGGCAGAGAGCCAGCTCCCGGGAGTCTGTCACGTGCTATAGAGGGGCCTTATCTCATTTGGACCCATATTGTGCTTACAAGGGACAGGACCTCTATTGTATTGTATTGTATGTCTTTATTTATATAGCGCCATTAATGTACATAGCGCTTCACAGTAGTAATATACGTGGTAATCAAATAAATAACAGATAATATAAATAACAGATCATGGGAATATGTGCTTCAGACATAAAAGTAACATTTCGGAAGAGGAGTCCCTGCCCCGAGGAGCTTACAGTCTAATTGGTAGGTAGGTAGAACGTACAGAGACAGTAGGAGGGAGTTCTGGTAAGTGCGTCTGCAGGGGGCCAAGGTTTATGTATCATGTGTATAGTATTAGCCACAGTGCTACTCATATGCTTCTTTAAGCAAGTGTGTCTTAAGGTGGGTCTTAAAGGTGGATAGAGAGGGTGCTAGTCGGGTACTGAGGGGAAGGGCATTCCAGGGGTGTGGGGCAGTCAGTGAAAAAGGTTTAAGGCGGGAGAGGGCTTTAGATACAAAGGGGGTAGAAAGAAGACATCCTTGAGAAGAACGCAAGAGTCTGGATGGTGCATAACGAGAAATTAGGGCTGAGATGTAAGGAGAGGCAGAAGAGTGTAAAGCTTTAAAAGTGAGGAGAAGAATGGAGTGTGAGATGCGGGATTTGATCGGAAGCCAGGAGAGGGTTTTCATGAGGGGAGAGCTCTATCCAAAAGCTCTCCAATATGGGAATGTGTAGGTATCTACTATATATTTGTGAAAGCACTGTATGATTGTCTGCATGGCCTGTGTCCCTAGGGGAAATCTCATTGGTCCCTTGGGCCGCCCGCCCCCGCACACCTCTCATTGGCCTGAGGCGGAGTGACGGCCCAAAACACACACACACCACCCCCCCTCGCTCTCTGCGGCTCTCCCCTCACATAGACCGCTCCCCCAACTGACCATCCCCGAGAGCGCTCCCCACGGCTCTCACCACCCATAGGCCACTCCCTCACCCGGCGCTCTCCCTCACCCGCTCACCCCCCGCCGCTCACCCCCTCCCCCACACACACACTCAGCACGCTCTCTGCGGCTCTCCCCTCACACAGGCCGCTCCCCGTCCCCGAGGGCGCTCCTCCGGCTGTCTCCGCCTCTCCCCGCGAGAGGCACAGCACCTCCTCACCGGAGCGTGTCAGCCTCGCCACGGAAGAGCCCGAGGTGGAGGAGGAGGGCGGCCGTGACCCAGAGGAAGAGGAGCGCAGCCGTGTACAAGGTGAGTACACGCAGGGGAATGGGTTATTTACCGCGTCCCTGACTCCCCCTGCCCTTTGCCCCCCCCTACCCTCCCTACCCCCCCTCTACCCTCCCTACCCCCCTGCCCCCCCCTACCCTCCCTACCCCCCTGCCCTCCCTTTCCCTTCCCCTTCCCATTGCCCTCCCTCCCTCTGCCCTTTGCCCCCTGCCCCCCTACCCACCTGCCCTTTGCCCCCTGCCCCCCTACCCACCTGCCCTTTGCCCCCTGCCCTTTCCCCCTGCCCTCCCTCCCCCTGCCCTTTGCCCCCTGCCCTCCCTCCCCCTGGCCTTTGCCCCCTGCCCTCCCTCCCCCTGGCCTTTGCCCCCTGCCCTCCCTCCCCCTGGCCTTTGCCCCCTATCCTCCCTCCCTGCCCTCCCTCCCCCAGCCCTTTGCCCCCTGCCCCCCCAGCTCTTTGCCCCCTGCCCCCCTACCCACATGCCCTTTGCCCCCTGCCCTCCCTCCCCCCCTACCCACATGCCCTTTGCCCCCTGCCCTCCCTCCCCCTGCCCTCCCCCCTCCCCCTGCCCTTTGCCCCCTGCCCTCCCCTCCCTCACCTGCTTTTTGCCCCCCCGCCCCTCCCTGCCCTTTGCCCCCCTGCCCCTCCCTGCCCTTTGCCCCCCCCGCCCCTCCCTGCCGTTTGCCCCCCCCGCCCCTCCCTGCCGTTTTCCCCCCCCGCCCCTCCCTGCCGTTTGCCCCCCCTCCCCCCCCTGCTGTTTGCCCCCCCCTGCTGTTTGCCCCCCCCGCCCCTCCCTGCTGTTTGCCCCCCTGCCCTTTGCCCTCCCCACCCTTCTACGCCCCTTGCCCCCCCCCGCCCTTCGACGCCCCTCCCCCCCGCCCTTCCACGCCCGGGCAACGCCGGGTATATCAGCTAGTATATACTATATTATAATATATATAGTCAATAAAAAGATCACTTGTAAGCACATTCACATGTCTTAGACAGGTCTGCAACCCTGCCTTTCACTATTATCACCCAGCATACAGTGCTTCCACTGCAGCAAGGGATTCTGGGAAATGACATGCAAATGATCACACAGTGCCACCTTTTGCCTGAAATCCATTTTTACATGGAACCAATATAAGCTAATGCTCGCTCTTAACACAGCTTTCAAGCACAGCATGGGAATCAGATGCAAAGCCAGAGAAACAACTCACAGACATGTTTAAACCTTAATGGGTCTCATCAGTGTGAGGTTGGTTGTACTGCTGGCTTTGCAATTTTCAAGGTAGTAGGATTTACCTAACACCTTTTCAATATATACAAACACCACTTGGTCACCCTACCTTATCTACATCTCTGTTTTTTTTCTGCTCGTTTTAGCCATAGATTCCTTTGTTAATCAGTATTGACATTTAAAGTGGGTGTGATTTTTAAACAATTATGGGGTTACTCACGATACTGCTGAACAGGGGAACGCAGGCATGGAAACTAGAATCCACAGTCCATGCATTGTTCTTGTGCTGGAAAACAAATGTAGAGAAACATTGGAAGGTGTGCGTGTGCGTTTTAACTACCGATTTGTATTATTGCTCCCCCTGTACAGACGTAGGCTGGCGCATGCCAATGGGTGAAATGGAGTGCCAGCCTTGTCACGCGTGGCCAATTCATACAAAAGTCACTTATCCCGTTGGCATGTTATTCGTCTGCCATGCAGCAGCCGCAGTAATACAAGGCACTATATAAACACAGTATAATAATATTGTTTTTTTTTTGTTTTGTTACAATGAGTTTTGAATAACAGGGTAAAGCCGTTGCTTTATTTTCCTTACCCCCGTACTCTATCCCATGGAATAGGGGTGCTGACAGCCAAATTTCGTCTTGTGCAGGTTGCTAGGGGAGCGGGTTTCAGAGTTTTGCCATGAGGTCATTCTATCCTACAACAACACATTACATATGCAGACCGACTCAGTAGTGAGCAACTGCAACAGGCTAGGGCTGAGCTGATAGAAGAATTCAAGCCCCCTCACCAACATGTGTTAGAGCTGCAATAAGCACTCGGCCATGCAATAAATAATAAAAGAGATCCGCAGAATAGTTTCAGAGCTCCGGGATAATTCTGCAATTAAGCAACCGGAATATGGAAAAGAAACGGCAAAAAGCAGAAAACAATATTTCTAGGGATTTTTCTACTTGTTTTAAAAGAGCGTGCCGATGTCACCTTTTAATATCTTATGCTGTCTACAGTGATCCTCATCTTTCTCTCTTCATGGGTTTGTCATTTTGTAGGAAATGGTAACAATTGAAGGGGAACTATGGTGCTTTGATTAGAGGTCTGACTGCAGCATCACTATTTTAATAGGGGATTTTGGTGCAATTGTGAGGTTCTGGTCAGATCTCTCCTGGATCACGGCGTTGGGAGGATTCTCTGAAAAAAACTGCAGAAGTAATGTGCGTGGTTGTTAAAAAAAACAGTAGCATCTTGATTTCTTATCCTTCTGTAGTGTTGAGAGATGTCGACTGCAGGGGTTCTCAACTGCAGTGCTCAAGACCCCCAACAAGTCAGGTTTTCAGGATATCCCTGCTTCAGCACAGGTGGCACATTTAGTGAACCCTGGGAAGCAGGATCTTTGCTGATCGATCACGTGAGAACGAATCGATCGGCAGCTTAGGTAATTAGTTTTCAATAAAGGTAATCAAAAGCTGCATATATTAAAACAAAAAGAACAGAAAACCCCGGCCTCTTCCTGCCGCTGCGTCTGACTGCCTTCCGGGAGAACAGTGCTTCTGTGACCGGCTCCCTGGACACATGGAAACACCTACCAACCCCTCCCCCCCACCTACCTTGGGCTGGGGTTGCACAAGTAGGCCCACGTCCCTCCGGAGCACAGTACCTCTGCATCTGACTGCCTCCACGGAAGCACAGTGCTTCTGTGACCGGCTCCCAGGGGTCTCCTGGCCAGGGTGTGAGATGCAAACAGGGCCACGGTCCCAGCCCTATGGAGTGCTGCTGACCAGTGTTCTGGTGTGTCCACATACACACAGATGTAAACACATATACATATATGAATGTATGTATGTGTGTATGTATGTATGTGTGTGTGTGTGTATATGTGTGTGTGTGTGTTACAACAGACGACAGAGAAGCCCAATGCTACATCCAACATGACAGAAATACACAGTGTTTATATATTCTCTTGAAAAGGGGTCATTTAGTTTAACGCTTTGGCCAAAGGGTTAAACTAAATGACCCTATTTCAAGAGAATATATAAGTATTTTACTGTGTATTTGTCATGTTGGATGTAGCATTGGGCTTCTCTGTCGTCTGTTGTATACATTTGCCACGCTCAATAGCACTCCATTTTGACACTTAAATACAAACATATATTTTGTGGGGGCTCAGGGGTTCCCAAAAAGAGCTTGCTGGGGTTTTGTGTTGTGTGTGTGTGTCACACACACACACACACACACACACACACACACACACACACACACACACACACACACACACACACACACACACACACACACACACACACACACACACACACACACACACTGAGTATGTGCCGAGCACCCGCCTTCACAGTCACACTTCATTGTATTTTATCAATCCAATTGTACTTTCATGTCCATGATAATTATGGCATGAAACACTTTTGACAGTGTGAAAACACACAGAAGTTTCACTTCTAACACGTGTGCTTGGCACACACCACCTTTTTTTTTTTAGTTCACAGTGCTAATAATTTTTCCAAAATATATGTATATATTTTTCAAAAGCCGTTATTGAAATGTTTCACAATGGGGGATGGAAATCTGAACTCATTATTGTAAACCAAACATACACCTCTGACCAGTAATGCTGTCTTCAAAGCACCACCTTCAGGTTTTATTCCTATTGAAGGAACTCACAACCTGAGCTGTTCTATCAAAGGGACCAAATTCTATTAGATGAAGAGCTTGGTGCATGATTGAATACAAGATCTGAAACATGTGTGTGTTGTAGGAGAAACATACAGCTGCTTCCACATACAGTACGGCTCTGGCCTTGAGTGAGATACATTGACACACGTTTGTTACAAGTTCTCAGTTACATTCGCTACATTTTGGACCATTGAATACTTGTAGTATTTCCATGCAAGATCCTATGTTTGTTTTTTTTTATTTTTTTAAATAAATCAGTTCTGTAGTATTAGATAATACTAATTTTTTATTTTAAAATGCAGCTCTTAATTTTTTTATGAGTTTTAATATACTGAGCATCCATTGATTTGTATAGCAGGCCCACCTCCCCAGCAATGCAAGATCTTTGTAACACTTTCCTGTTGTGTGCCAATATTCCCAGCAGTTTGATCTGCAAACTGCAATAATAGATAATGTTACCGTAGTAATATAAAAATGCATTGTATGCATCGATCAGCATGTATTGCATCGATCGGCAGCTTAGGTAATTAGTCTTCAATAATGGTAATGAAAGGCTGCATATATTGAAAGAAATAAAAGATTTGATTTTTTTATTAAGCTGCTTGGATTGCCACTTTAAGAGTTAATTCCCTCATACTGTATATTCCAAAATTATCTTTAGCCTACAATCCCCTAACTCCTGTAGTTTCAGAAAAGCCTATGACACCCCACGGCACTGTGTATATTTATTTATTTATTTTATTTATAAAATATTTTACCAGGAAGTAATACATTGAGAGTTACCTCTCGTTTTCAAGTATGTCCTGGGCACAGAGTAAAACAAATAATACATGGTTACAAATACAGTTACATAAATGAACAAGGTATACATTATATACAAGACATTGCATGCACAATTAAAGAAAATATATATTATGGGCGTATGAAACAGTTACAGACCAGATTAAAGTGTGGGACAGCCTTAGATTTGAAAGAACTTAAGCTGGTGGTGGATATGAGAGTCTCTGGTAGGTTGTTCCAGTTTTGGGGTGCACGGAAGGAGAAGGAGGAACGTCCGGATACTTTGTTGAGTCTTGGGACCATGAATAATCTTTTGGAGTCTGATCTCATGTGATAGGTGCTGCGTGTGGTAGGGGTGAGGAGCTTGTTCAGATAGCTGGGTAGCTTGCCCAGAAAGTATTTGAGGGTGAGACAGGAAAGGTGAACTTTGCGCCTAGACTCTAGTGATGACCAATCTAGTTCTTTGAGCATTTCGCAGTGATGTGTGTTGTAGTTGCTTTGGAGAACAAAACGACAAATTGAATTGTAGAGGGTGTCAAGTTTGCTAAGGTGGGTTTGAGGAGCCGAGCCATATACTATGTCTCCATAGTCAATAATTGGCATTAGCATCTGCTGTGCAATACGCTTTCTGACCAGGAGACTTAGGGAGGATTTGTTCCTGTAAAGTACCCCTAGTTTGGCATAGGTCTTGGTTGTCAGGGTATCAATGTGCATCCCGAATGTTAAGTGGGAGTCAAACCATAAGCCCAGGTATTTAAAACTAGTGACAGGTGTTAGGGTGGTGGTAGCGTTGGTTCTAATCAGGAGCTCAGTCACTGGAAGCTTTACAAATTTAGTCTTGGTCCCAAATACCATTGTTACAGTCTTGTCAGTGTTTAAAAACAGTTTGTTTTGGGAAATCCAGTTTTCGAGTCTCAAAAAGTCAGACTGAAGTATGTATTGAAGGTCAGAGAGGCTATGGCTCTGTTATGAAAATCTGTTAAATGTGCAGAAATGACACTTGCTATAAATCCATGCTGCCCCCAGTTACACGAATACAAAAGGTTATCATTGTTTCAGCCTGTAGTTTGCATTTCTCCTAAGGCCTGGGACATAGTGTGTTTAAGCGTGCTGAGGCGCGCTCCTGCTCTGCCTCGCCTGCTGAAAATGGGGCTTTTTCCTGTCCTTGCAGGCGAGGCAGTGAGCGCGCTCTGGGGGTGGGGCGGAGCAGAGGCGTGCCAGGAGGCGGAGCGGGAAGCGGGGCTAGTCCCCCGCTCCCATTGGATGGGGGCAGTCACGTGACCGCTCCTCCGCTTCCCCGAGCGGCAAATTTCAAACCTGCCTGTCTGTTCCAAGTTTCTCAGCCTCCGCACGCATCAGCGCGCATGCGGAGGGAGGAACTATAGCCGCGCTGATGACAGATGCAGGGGCTTTGTGCATCTGCTCAGCGCGGCTCAGCCTGCCTCAGCAAGCTTAAAACTCACTATGTCCCAGGCCTAAAGTGCAATCACGTAAAGAATCTGCCCGCCAACCCAGTGAGATAAGTGTTAGCACGTCCTTAAAGCACAGGCGGGCAACTCCAGTCCTCAAGGGCCACCAACAGGCCAGGTTTTCAGAACATCCCTGTTTCAGCACAGGTGGCTCATTCAGTGGCTCAGTCGAAGATTGAGCCATCTGTGCTGAAGCAAAGACTGATTGAGCCACCTGTGCTGAAGCAGGGATATCTTAAAAACCTGACCTGTTGGTGGCCCATGAGTACTGGAGTTGCCCACCTCTGCTCTAAAGTAATACAGAATTAATAGGAGCTTGATCAAATTGTACAAAACCCCCTCACCGCTCCTTTCAGTGCCCTGCGGCCTCCATTTAGCACTGAATGTTTTAACCGTTTTTAAGGGAGCTGTTACTTTTGCACACAGATGTTAAAGCTAATTTGAAGACTCGTGCTTTAATCACTTTGAGATAGAGCTGCAGAGTATTGCCAAGTCTGCAGTGTTGATTTTTTTTATAGTACTTTTTATAAGTACTGGCATCGTCCCTCTGTCGCCACACTAACAAAACAGAGGGGTCCTTCCTTACTACGGGATTTTTTGGAAAGGGTTACACAGCGCTAGGGACGGGCTGGTTGAGTTCGACTGTCAGAAATAGTGTCCCCAATAATACTGTTGGCGCTTGTGTTTTCCAAGAAGTCAGTGGAGCTATACTCTGCACTGATTTATATTGTAGCATCATCATTTCCATGTTTTCAGTGATTACAGCAGCTGGAAGAACATGCAGGAGGATCAAATTCTGCATCTGTAAAAAAAAGAAAAACAAGAAAAACTCAGAATAAAATGTTCTTTACAAGGCCATGAGGAATGCAAGGTATTCCTACAAAATAAGGACTCGTGTGTTCCTTCTAAACCTCCCAGCAGCCCACGTTCGGGTGCCACAGCTGCCAAATATGTTGAGGTAACTGCTGGACGCTGGGTTCTGTGGTCTAGAGAACCTTTCAGGTCTCGCGTTGGGGTTTGTGCACTATACATATACCTGGCTGCTCTGCTGGGCCTTGTGGGGTAGCTTTAAATATCTCTTTATGCTCTTCGATGCCGGGCTGGGACAAGACAGAAATAACCATCAGGGCATAAAACGCATGCAGTGTTCGAGCCAAATATATCCCGGTCTTTCACCCCTTCACTGCTCTGAAAAAACCCAAACACGGCATGTCTCAGTCCTGAGTAGTTTGTGGTAGTTCATTTTTGGAGACGCTCATCATGCTTCAAAAATCACGTATCACTTCCCATTGGCTATTTGGTCCAAATGTATTTCACCCCAGCCTGGCACCCATCTTGCCAGCCTCACCTGGCACCCATCCTGCCAGCCTCACCCGGCACCCATCCTGCCAGCCTCACCCGGCACTCATGCGGACAGACTCACCTGGCACCCATCTGGCCAGCCTTACCCAGCACCTGTCCTGCCAGCCTCACCCGACACCCATCCTGCCAGCCTCACCCGGCACCCATGCGGCCAGCCTCACCCGGCACCAATGCGGCCAGCCTCACCCGGCACCCATGCGGCCAGCCTTAACCGGCACCCATGCGGCCAGCCTCACCCGGCACCCATGCGGCCAGCCTCACCCGGCACCCATGCGGCCAGCCTCACCCGGCACCCATGCGGCCAGCCTCACCTGGCACCCATGCGGCCAGCCTTACCCGGCACCCATGCGGCCAGCCTCACCCGGCACCCATCTTTCCAGAGACTATAAGAAGTTTTTCGGATGATCCTTTAAAAAAAATTTTTTTTTAAATAAATAGAAAAAGTCAACAAATAAAAAGGTAAACTCAAATAAGTTATATATATTATTTCTCTTGGGCCTCTAGAGCTCAGCACCTGCACTCTGAGCTCGGTCTGCCAAACAATTTCATTGGAAACCCCCAGACTAGAACATTATGGTCCAACTCCTGTGACCAACAGACACCTTTCTGCTGATGACCCCACAGCTATCCTTAATTATCTCACCAACCAGGGTCTCCCAAGAGCTTGCAGCTCCCTGGGATCAAAAGGTAAAACAAATCGTGATATTGGAAGATTGCCGCTTTAACCAAAAGGGACATATATGTTTGGAAAGTGACATTGTTCTTGTCATCTGAACCCAAGGCGGATCTTTTTGCTTCTCTTTCTAAGCACTCTGGGAGTTGAAGCCTTGCTGATGTTGAACAGGGGAACGGAGGATTGAAACCCCATGACTAGTCCTCCTGACATGGAGACATGTCAGGAGTCACCCCAGCCAGGTGACCATGCGACCGTGCCTTGCGATCCAATCACATCGCTGAGGATTGTCAAGTGATAAGAGGGTGGACCGGCTGGAGGGAGAGTGTACGTCAGGTGCTGCCAATGTGCAGTTTCCGAAGCCTCTCTCTCCGATCTCCGAGAAAGACAAGGTCTCTATCGGCCAGTCATGTGAGCCAGTGAAGTCACCAAGGGGTCTATGAATAGAAGCATAACACGGAAATTAGTAACCGGAGAGTACTAAAGAATAACCTTGCTGCGTGTTTCATACATGACTTGGTACTTTGACACCAAGCTCTTTCTTGCCGAGCTGAAAACTAGCTCACTCGGGGCATGAAAAAACATCTTCCTTTTATAAGACTGCAGCTCAGAATATCTCTCAGGGAGCTCCTAATATAGGAATCGGTACACCAACTATACGCTCGGCCGCGTCGCCGTCACATGTGGTCCTCCAGCAGCAAATGGTGTTAAATGTTGATGTAATTTGCATCTCCTCTCAGCTGACGAATTATAGAGAAGGTGATATAACCTCTGTAGTGCTGCAGAGATCTGCAACACATTTCTGCAGCCCTTCAAAGTATTGTTTTGCTGGATCTCAGTAGCAACAAAAAGGTACAAATGCAAATTGGGAGTATTTCAGAGACCGAAGGGCTTACACTCTAACGTTTCCTGGGTGCGAAAAAAACAGCACCAGATTTTTTCAAAGTGAAGCAAGACATCTCTTGGTTTGTCATTTCAATCTGGTCTCAATGGGAGAGAAAAAAATGAAGATTCGAAATTCACCACGTTTACCAATATTAGCAAATATTTATATCTTCGAGTAAACTTTAATACATTAGGTGTAAATGCATTCAAAGGGGGTTAGGTAAGTGGGTATGTAGAACAGAGAGTATGTATGTATTGTGAGATAGTCCCAGGATAGTAGGCAGCTTTCTGTCTTATTTATAACAGAAAGTGCAGACTTAGGCCTCGTCCAGGGTGATGCGGAGCGGGCGCTCGCACTGGCTGCGATGAACACATTGCTGCAATGTGTGTGGCCAGCGTGAGCGAGCAGCTGCGCATGCACGGCGCTTAGCTGCTTGCAGAGTCAAGCAAATTTGAATGTGCCGCTCCCTGGCGTGTCACGTGAGTGGTTCGCCAAATGAGGGCGAACCAGCTCCGTGACATCATGGCTGCGCCCCATGACACGCCCTCCGCGTGCGTACCTAGCTGTCCACAAATCTCCCGGCTAGAGCCCATGCTGTGCTTAAAAGATGTGTGAACGGCGATGCATCTGCTTAAATGGACTCCATGTGAATGGATATTCCAGGCAAAAGGTGACACATTGTGTGCTCATTTGCATGTCATTTCACAGAATCCCTTGCTGTAGTGGGAGCACTGTATGCTAGGTGATAATGGTTGAAAGGCAGGGGTGCAGACCTGTCTAAGACATGTGAATGTGCTCACAAGTGATATTCTTTATTGAATATATATATATAAAAAAAAATTTGGGGGCGGGAGCTGATGGGAAGAGATGACGGCAGTAACTCCAGCAACAGTTACGCGGTGAGTGTAACAATAATGTGTGTTTATTTCCGTTTCAGCGCTGTAATGGAGGGACAGAGCCTCTGTGTGATGTGCAGTGTCTTTCACACTATACACTAGAACGCTGCCCAGAACAGAGCAGCCTCTGTGACTCTCTGCCACAGGGGATAGATTGGGAGAATGGAAAGAAAAAGAAAGAAACACAAACAGAATGTACATTTCCAGGAACTCTCGGCACGGACGACTGGCTAATCCGTCATCCACCAGATCGTCAATGGCGCCACGGAGGACTTATAAGAGTTTTAAAACCAGAGAGCCACAGTCATGACACAAGCCCTTCATCTCTAACCAGAACAATGCAATACACTATTAACCCTTCTGCGGCCAGGTGCATTGCAATGCTTTGCAGACTCCTTTTGATTCTTGGCCATATGGGGGTTTTATTTGTAACCTTGTTTTGTTATCCTGGAGCAGAATCCGCCAACTCTAGTTCTGAAGGGCAACCAACAGGTCAGGTTTTCAGGATATCGCTGCCTCAGCACAGGTGATGCAGGCGAGACTGAGTCACTCATCGAGACGCCTGTGCTGAAGCAGGGATATCCTGAAAACCTGATCTGTTGCTAACTCCTGAGGACTGGAGCTGGCCCTCCCTGTGGAGGGACTGTGTCTCCCATTTGGGACCTAAAAAAAATGGAAAGAACTTGCACTCACCCTGGAAGCGCTAGCAGTGGTCATATATTTCTTAGACAAGAGATGCTAAGATCCTGCATCGATACGCTGAATACACAAAACTGCAAAATACTGCACCGTGTTGGATCAGCACTCCAAAAATATATCAAACAAGATAATGATAGACTCGTTCCTTTTGGTCTTACAAAGTTTCTTCTGTAATATATCAAAAATGAGCAGCAATGCAAAAATATTTAAGAGCCCAGAAGGAAAGGTAGATCAGCAGACACATATTGTTAAAGCAGAAAAGCATATAGCACTGCGGTATTTCGTGTAAACACATTTTTATTACAGGATTAACGCATGGGTTCTCCTGATCTGAACGGTGTTCATTTCATCTCCAGGGACCCCCTGCTTCCCAAGATACTAACCTCCGCAGGGGGCGCCGGTGTGCAGCCAGGTAACGTGTGCGCCAAACAAAATGGCGGCTTCAATGTCTCGTGTCACATGGGCCAATAGGAAGCCACGAGGTTATCCCTTGCGACTTCCAATTGGCCCGCGTTACCAGGATATTTAAACTGCACAGAGATGCCGGCGCCCCCTACGGGAGGCAAATATCTCTGGAAGCGCGGGGGGTCTCCGGAGCTGAAATAAACACGCGGGAGACCTGCGGCAAACCTATAATTAAAAAAAAAGGTTTAAAAAAATTGCGCAGTGCTACATTTTTTGCTACTTTAAAGCATCAAAACGTGAAAAATCCTATATCTCTTTTTTTTTTTTTTTCAACTTCAAAATTTTTATTGGGTTTCACATCAAAAACATTATGCCACATCCCATTGTAAACGATTTGAAACCCCCCGAGGTTTACCCTTTTCCTTCTCACTATCGGGGGTAAAGTCACTCAAGAGCAACGAGGGACTAACAACATACACTCACAAGACTAGACAAACCTGACTTACTGGACCAGAGACTAGACAACAGAGGAAAAAACACCAAAGGGGGGAAAAGGAGAGGAGGGGGGGGGGGGGGGGAAGGGAATGGACTGCCACCCTTTTCTTTGGTTGTGGAAGATCTGCTGTCGATCCGTAAGGCGTCCTTCTCCGTGGCTCCTGACGACTCCACCTCTTGGTTCCAATTCGAATAGTCGGGGGGGGGGATCCTACCTGTCATGTGCCTATGTTATAGTATGTTCCGCTCCGTCACCAGAGAACGCACTTGTGTGTATTATAGCAAAATCGTGCTGGCATCTACCCCGGGGATGTCGGATTGGATGAGCCATGGCTCCCATACTTTTAAGAAATTTCGGCCAGAGTCGTTGACCCAGCTAGTCAACTGTTCCATCTGGCAGACTTGCCACAATCTGTTTCGAATTTTAGAAATGACTGGAAGATCTTGCTGTATCCACAATGCTGCGATCTCGCACCGTGTGGCTGTGGCCATATGTGCCACCAGTTTGTGTGCCGATTTCGACAGCCCCTGAGCCCGCCTGCCCAGTAAGAACAGCCACGGGTCCAGGGGGACCTCTAAATCGAGGATACTTTGTGTCCAAGCTCTAATGCTCTCCCAAATCGGAAGTACCTTCGGGCAGGACCACAGCATGTGGACTAGGTCTGCTGTTTCCCCGCACTGTTTTGGGCAGAGCGGGGAATAACCGCCGACAAATTTAGATAAACGTAATGGGGTATGATACCAGCGCATCATGACCTTATATGCGTTCTCTTTTAACGTAGAGCATATGGAGCTTTTGGCTGCCGCCTGTAGGATCCACTCCCAGTCTTTGTCCTCTAAAGTCTCCCCTAGGTCTGTCTCCCATTTAGTCATGTAGTTCAGTTTGTCGGCGTCAGGTCCCCTTGGGCAGATCACTTCCCGGTATAATCTAGAGGTGAGTCCCCGTGTGTCCGTGGCTCTAGAACACAGCTGCTCGAAATTGGTCCTGGCTGGTCTAATTGGAAATTCATTATAGAATGCTCTTATCTGAAGGTAGCGGAATAATTCAGTGTTTGGAAGGCCTTTTTCTGATTTGACGTGTTCGAATGTTTTAATATACTGAGGCCCCTTCAGATTCATTAATCGCTTATATCCCGACTGTATCCAAATTTTAAAGTGCCGCTCTCCGGCCATCCCCGGGGCGAAATCTGGGTTATCGAATAGCGGGGTCATCAAGGAGTGTTTTGTCGTTAGTTTATGTTTAAATTTGGAACTCCTCCACACCGCCAGAGAGTTCACCATGGTCCGTAGCAGCATCCCCACTGTGTTGTCGCAGCGTTTTGGCAGCCAAATTAAATTATACAGCTCAATTGGAGCACAGCAGGTTTTCTCCAGTGCCACCCATCTCCGCAGGGACGGGTCCAGGTGCCACTGGACGATCTGACCCAATCTAGCTGCTTTGTAATATGCCATCAAACAAGGTACCGCTAGTCCTCCTCTAATCGTGGGTCTAGTTAATATACTCTTAGCAATTCTTGGACTCTTCTTGTGCCAAATGAATTTCATGATCTTTGACTGTAAGGCGAGGATATCTGCCCGCACCAATGGTATTGGCAGGGCCTGGAACAGGTAAAGCACCCTTGGCAGAAGATTCATCTTAATGCTATGAATTCTTCCAAACCAAGAAATTCCAAACCCCGCCCACACCCTCATATCCTCCCTTAGAGCTTGAAATAATTTGGGATAATTAGCTTTGTATAATGAGTCATATGTCTTGGTAATTTGGATACCTAAGTATTTGATTGAGGAGGCTTGCCATTTAAAGTTAAAATTTAGTTCGATTAATTTCTCCATTGGGCGCGGGAGACTAATATTTAGGGCTTCAGATTTTGTCTGGTTAATTTTAAACCCGGAGATGAGGCTAAACGCACCCAGAATCTCAAAGACATTGGGCAGGGAAGTGAGCGGTCTCGACAGGGTCAAAATGACGTCATCAGCGTATAATGCCACTTTGTGGGGTTGGTCCCCTACGTCTATCCCTGTTATATCTGGGCTTAGGCGAATATGGGCCGCCAGGGGTTCTATACATAATGCAAATAGCAAAGGGGACAGGGGGCACCCCTGTCGCGTCCCGCTACAGATGTTAAATTGCTCCGATGGGAAGCCCTGGTGGCGCACCCTAGCTGTGGGGCCTTTATACAGGGCTAAGATGGCTTCTAGGGGGCGTCCCTCGAACCCAAACGCTCCTAGTACTGCCCTCAGATAGGACCAGTCAATCCTATCGAAGGCCTTCTCGGCATCCAGACTCAACAGCATAGACGGGATATTCTTTCTATTGGCCAGATCGATCAAATCAATGATCCGTCTTGTGTTGTCTGCTGCCTGCCTTCCTCCAATAAATCCCACCTGATCCGGATGGATTAGCCCAGGCAGGACAATGCCCACCCTGTTAGCTATAAGTTTAGAAAATATTTTCACATCGGAATTGATCAGGGATATGGGCCGGTAGCTCTTACAGTCTACCGGGTCCTTGCCAGGCTTATGGATCAGGGAGATTGAGGCCTGGAGCATCTGGGATGGAAAGGCGCCCCCCGCTAAGATCTCGTTAAATAGTTTTAATAGTTGTGGCGCTAATATTTTAAGGTATTTTTTGTAATATAAATTTGAAAAACCATCTGGTCCCGGAGCTTTAGCTGGCTTAAGGGCCTTTATAACCTCTGATAGTTCTTCGAACGTAAAGTCACCCTGTAGTGCCTCCTTTTCTGCCCTGCTCAATTTGGGAAGGCGCGCCTCTTTTAGGAATTTCTGGGTTTTTTCCTCTATTTTCTGTGTGTGGCTGACCTTATCTCCATCATAGAGAACTTCGTAGAATTTTTTAAATTCCTCAACAATTCTTCTGGGATCGGAGGTAAGGTCCCCCCCCTTGGTGCGGATAGAGGAAATACTATAATTAGGGAGTTTGTTACGTAATTTCTTGGCAAGTAAGGTATCTGGTTTGTTGGCTTTGTCGTAAAACTTACGCTTGGACCAGGCCAACTCCCTCTCGGCTCTGGAGTTTAGCAACAAATTGAGTTTAGTTTTGGTGTCAGAGAGTTCCTTAAGGGTAGCGCTCTGTTTATTTAGACTATGACATGCGGAGAGGTGTGCCAGTCTCCCTCGCAGATCTTTTATCTGGGACTCCTTAGCTCGTTTGGTTTGTGCTGCTAGATTCATTAGAAGACCCCTCATGGTTGCCTTATGGGCTTCCCAGAGTGTAGAGTGGGAAGATACACTCCCCGTGTTAATATCAAAGTATTCCCTGATTTTATCTCCTATCGCCCGCTCCGATAATGGGTTTTTTAACAGCAGCTCATTTAATTTCCAGTTCGCCCCCGGTCTGTCCAGGAGCTGCAGAGCACACCGCAGCTCAATCGGTGCGTGGTCCGACCATGAAATATCATGGATCCCAGTATGGGTGACCATGGGAACCGCTTTCTTAGAAACCAGGAAGTAATCTATCCTACTGTATCTGTTGTGGGGGTGTGAGTAAAAAGTGTATGCTCTCTCCGTGGGGTGTTTTTCCCTCCAAATGTCAAGTAACTGACAATCGTGCAGCCCGTGGAGTATGGTTAGTACGTCTTGTTTCTGTGGTAAGTTAGTCCCCGTGCATCTGTCCAGGTCTGGGTCTAGGGTGCGGTTCAAGTCTCCGGCGAGGAATATACAACCCATTGCCACCTTGTGTAATTTATCGAAAAATGACGTAAAGAATTGCGGGGCCTGTTCGCAGGGGGCGTATATTGAGCTTAATGTGACCTCCTTGTTATTAATTGTGCCTGTGACTATAACGTATCTTCCGTCTGAATCTTTATACGATTTAACCATTTGGAAGGGCACTCTTCGATGCACTAATATAGCCACCCCCCTTTTCTTTACTGTCGCCGAGGACATAAAAACGGTCCTGTAGTGCCCGTCCAGGTATTTGGGATGATTAGATTTAGAAAAATGAGTTTCCTGAACAAACACTATATCCGCCCTTCTACGGATATAGTCCCGGAAGGCAATTCTGCGTTTTATTGGGTTATTAAATCCCTTAACATTATGGGAGATAAGGATCAGATCGTTATTCATCTTGGGGAGAGGTTGAACCTGCGACATGTGGCGATAGTGTTATGTGTTTCGCTACTAACCCAGACCGAAGTAAGGCAGTCTCCTTCCTGCTACGCTCGTGGTGATCCTCGGGTGGTGGGTCCTGCGGGATGGGGAGAGACAATAGGAAAACCTGGGGGAAGACACACATAAAACAGTAAACAATTAATGTCCTCCGAGCTGTGGCCCTGCCAACTTGGCTCAGAGTCCAATGCCTTTGGGGACTGGGCACTCGCCCTGGAACTCCCTCTGATGTCACTTCACTTCTTAATCCCCCTCCCACCCAAAGGACTTCGCTGGGACTACCCCCTCCCAGCCCCTGGCCCATGCGGACCGCAGAGCAGGCCGAGATCCCTCAGCTCCCACCCCACTCCTCTAACAACAAACTAACTATAACCTTCATATCTTATTCCTATTAACTCCTATGTTCGATGCTAACCCAGGCATCTGTTTCCGCCGCTTTAATCCCAAATCTATGATCCCCTATTCGGTTGGGTGGCCTCTACCCCTTACTCTATTCCCCGAATACCCTCTGTGGTGCACTCTCCCTTTATGCCTTATAGTGTCTCATCTTCCAACTTGCTTGACCCTCTCAACCTGCTTAACCTTCTTATCTCACGTCTACTTGCTATTGCTTACCTTCCTCCTTCCGTAACGTCCTCTCTTCTATATGGACACCTGCTTTTGCCTTCTTCTCTCACCTCCTCCACTTCCCTTGCCCTTCGCTATCCTACCCCTCTCCTTCTCTCTGCTTCCCGTCTCCTTCCAGCTACTGACACTTCCCTTACGCCCTCCCCTTACTTACTTTCTCCTACCTTCGTATTCCTTCAGTTTACCTTCTCTTATCCCGCTTAGACCCACCAGCCTATGGGTAACCCCCCCTACATCTTTCCTCAGCCCTGGTTGCTGTCCACCACCTTGTAAGCCCTCTGTATTTTGTTTAATTTATTGCCCCACTACCCTCCTCCGAAGGCCTCTCCACCCGATTCCCTTTCTAGAGTGTGGGGATAGTGTCTCTTTTCCTCCGTCGCTGTTCACCGCTGCCTCTCCGTCTGTAGCTGTAGCGCTTGAGTAAATTCAAATCTCCCACTGGTCAGGGCCTCTCGTGTGGTGCGCGTCACTGCCTCGCGACAACTGGATCTCCTCCTTGCCCCCTGCAAGATGGCTGCCCGCACCCTTCCGGTTTCAGCGCCCGAGCATCCAGCCGCCATTTTGGGAGCGTCTTTCGACCCGGACGGATGTGTGCGTGCTCTCTGCCTGGCTGATGGTGGTTTCCTGCTCCTGCGTTCCAGACTGGATGCTTCTCCTACCTCGTGTACGTCGCCATCTTTGGGCCTTCATCTGTTATCTCCCAGGTAAGTGCATAGTCTCTTACAGATAGGCAAACGAGGATTTTTTCCCACCGGAGGGGATCTTATTGCGGATTCTTCTTCAACAACGGGAATACAAGCCTGTAACATTTTACTGGGCAACTTTAACTTTAACTGGAAACTGGGAAACATGGTTCCCTTACAACACGGGATGTAATAAGCGATAGCTATGCTGGGATTCAGCTTTTGGTGCGTGGGGATCGGGGAGATTGTCCCGCCGTTGCCCAGCTGGGGCCCGGGGTCTCTTCCACCTCCTCCGGTGGCACTGGTGCCCCCTTAAGCCCCAGCCTGTGAAGGAAAGCCTCTCCCTCTCCGATCTCCTTCATGTAGTGGGCCCTGCCATTTTTGCTGACGGACAGCCCGAATGGAAAAGTCCATCTATATCGCACGCTGTGGTCCCTTAACACTTTAGTGATTGGGGTGAGGGCCCTGCGGCGCAACAAGGTCAGGGGGGACAGGTCTTGGAAGATAAGTAGTTTTACCCCCTCAAATTCCACCGACTGTGTTTCACGAGACCTGCGTAGGATGGCCTCCCTGGTTTTATAGTAATGCAGGCGTGCTATGATGTCGCGCGGCTGCTCAGATTGCATAGGCCTCGTTCTCAGGGCCCTGTGGCAACGGTCCATTTCTAGTCTCTCTTTGGGGATGTCCGGCAGCAGCTCGCCCAGCCATCTCAGAACGAATTCCTCGCACTCCCCTGCATCTTCAGGGACCCCACGAATCCTGATATTGTTCCGCCGCTCGCGGTTTTCGGCATCCTCCTGCTTCTCTTTTAGGTCAGTGATTTGGATCTGCATCTCCGCTGCCTTTTTTGTGTTGCGTTTGGCGGCCGTGGAGGTTATATCTAACTGGGTCTCCACGTGTCCCGTGCGCTCCCCCAGGCTCCCGATCTCCCTCCCCATCTCTTTTATTTCTGCCTGAAGGAGATTTTTAAGATCTGTGTAGAGGCGATTAAAATCGCAGAGCCGCACTGGTTGGTATTCTGGGTTGTCTCCGTCCTCCCTCTCTCCTTCCCGTTCTGAATCAGAGCCCTGATTCAAACTCGGCGCCATTACTGCCTCAGCCGCGCTGTTTCTCGTGCTGGGGAAATATTGTGGGAGCCCCTTTGATTTCGGGGTTTTGGCTTGTCGCTTCGCCATCCCGACAGTTTGACAGATTCTTAGGAGTTAAATTCCCGGGTTTTAGCTTATAATAAAGGTTGATTTATTTCAATAGATTACGAGCGGGGCTCAGAGCAATGGGATCACGCATCCATCCTCTCTGCCCTCGCGCATGCGCCCCTATATCTCTTTTTTAATTAAATCAGTTCTGTAGTATTAGTTAATACTGTCTGCATTTTTTTTAAACGCCTAATGCCATTTTTAATGATTTGTTTTTATGTACGGGTCATCCTCTGGTTGCTGTAACAACCATTTAGAAAGTCATATCCACATTCTCTTTTGAAACAGGCACTGACACACACCTTTTGAGCTCTGCCCTTTGGCAACAAAGTATCACAAATAGATCTGTTGCTGTGTTCCAAACAGTGGACTGTCCATTACTCTGAAAGCCGCAACAATGTGTTACACTTGGTAATATAATGTTACATATCAGCTGCAGCATGTCCTTGGTCTTTTTCCCTGGCAAAGATGAATGGAAAACTACTGTTGTATCTTTAGGGGCGTGATCACAGATACAGTTCTCTCTCCAGCTAGTCAAAGATGGAATCTTTATAGCTGCTATTTTCATTGTGAGGGATCTGGTTTGGCCCACGCGGGTACTGTAGCATGCCTGGATTTGTATTGCATTTATCAGTCCTAATTCGGTTCTTCTTTCTTGGATTTTGTGGAATGCCGGTTGTAGCACTGAGATGGTATTGAGGATGCGCTTATAGCAACACACAGCTTGATTGTGATGTAGGATCTATATCTGGACTGAATCACACAAGCATCTTCCTTCATTTTCCTGGAGCATCTTTGCTGTAGATACTTCCAAACATGACTGGACCACAATTACACATTGCTTCAAATGTTCATATTTCTTTCTTTCTTTGTCGTTGCATTCTCCATATTGATTGGAGAAGGCAGGCTACTTTATTCTGGCAATAAAGCTGGCGAGCTTTCATTCCTCTATAGGCAGCCTGTATTACGACCGCTGCAGAGCGTTTGGGTGGATACATTGCTCTCTCCAACCTTCCTTGGATACGAGCTCTGTAGTATTTCTGAAGTGTTAGAATGCTTTTCTTCTTTCAGAGTTTGCGCTGATCTGAAACAGTTCTAACTGAAAACAAAGCGATTGGCCTCTTTCCTGCTCCAATGCGCCCTCTGCTTCACCCAGTGCTAACTGCACTTCTAAGTTTTCTTGTTGGATTTGATTCTTCACCTTTTTTTCTTTGTGAAGCTTTTCCTTTCTTTAACGCTCTGTCAGGTTTTGGGTCTCTCTTTTGACAGTCTCTGAATATTCAGGACCTTTCCGTAGTCATCCTTAAATTTACACACCTCTGTGCGGAGACTTCGGATTTCCTGGTGAAAGACTTCTAGCTCTGTTGAAAGTGTGAAGCTTCTTCTGAGAGACTTCCAGATCACTGCCGAGACTGCAAAGCTCTTTTTGAGAGACTTCCAGCTCTGTACCGAAACTGTGAATATTCTTTTGAGAGACTCCCAGGTCTGCAGTGAGACTGTGAAATTCCTTTTGAGAGATTTCCAATGACTTCCTAGCGAGAGAGATCCACCTCTATGCAAGAGTGTGAACCTCTCTGAGATTTTCAGCTCTGTGCGGAGACTCCTTCTGAGAGAGTTCAAGCTCTATACTGAGACTGAGTGCCTTCTTCTGAGAGACCTTCAGCTCTGTCTTGGCTTCCTCATACTTCTGCTTCCAGTCAGCAATAACTTCGTCAGAGTGGCTCGGCTTCATGTCCCTGGCGGAATAGTAGCAGTTGTCATCTCCAGCTCAGTAATCATGACGTCTGCGTCAGAACACAAATGACGCTGTTATTTCCCAAGTTGCATATTCCAGGAGGGCTGGGAACAGAGACCTCTGTAGCTTGGCGTTAGTTTTTTGCTTCCTTTCCAATTGCTCACGGAGGAGATCACAGTCACGCCTAGCAGTTTGCAGGGCATATTCAGGACTGGTCAGGGGATCGTCACTTACTTGTTCTGGCTCCTCTTCCCTGGTATTGTTTGGTGAGGTTTCTCACTGTCAGAACCGGACAGACACTTCTTTGGGGTACACGACTTCTGCCTTGGGCCCTGTGGAGAGTCTGCTATTCCCAGGACGAATCTTCCTATAGCCAGGTCCCCCTTGGCTATCCCCTTACCTCCGATGAGGCTGCGGCTGTCAGCGGAGGCTGCAGGAGCTTATGGGCAGAAGGAGAGGGCGCTCCGGTACTCTGGAGGCTCCACTGCACACCCGGCTAACGGGGGACGCCATATTGTCCATTGCGCATGTGCAGTGATGCCTCGCGCATGCGCAGAAGGGACCCGACAGCCCGGCGGCCATTAAGGAGCTTGCGCATGATCAGTACCATCAACAGGAACGACGGCCATTACGGTCTCCGGGGCCCCTTTTGAAATTCAAGGGGCCACCTCTCATCCCCCTTCTTACACCACATGTAGGAGATGTGCGCAGAGGGTAAAACACCGGATGCATTTTTAGGGGAAAATAAACACAGGCTTTATTAGCCAACAGCTTTAAACAGAAAACTGCTTCATATCAGCAAACAAATTAGAACAGAAAATAACAACCAGGCCTAACCCCCTATAGGGGACTGAGTAACATTTCAGCAGCTACTACATGGAAGGCTAGGCCTCTTACCAACCTTTGACACAGTCCAAAGAGGGGTGCCTGTAGGCAGGGTGCATCGCGTTATAAGCGGATTCGCGTTGTAACGGATCGCGTTATAATGGAGTTGAGCTGTATTATAGAAGAAACTTGGTAAGACCAAAAGGTACATGGAAGTCTGCAATTATCTTGTTAAATTTATTTTTTGGAGTGCTGATCCAATATGCTATTGCCCGTTTGGGATCTCCCACTTCAAAGGGCTGTGTGTCCCGATCAACAAGGACAAGGCATCTTATTTTTGTCCACGTTACTATTAACCCCTTTGTGTAACAGTTCTTGCACCTTAGGTTCTGATTGCCATCTACCCCTGCATTCAAATAAACAGCTTCTGTCTATGCGGTTTTGTTTAAGGTGAGGTTTATAAACCTGAGCTGCAATAAAGGTTAACGGTCCCAGCCCACACACAGTAAGTAGCGAGTCATTCTGTAACCAGCTTCCTTAGAACGATTACTTCCACCTTAAACTAACGGGTTACCTATTTGTTATAAAATCCTGTTTCCTTTTTCTCCTGGTCCACTGAATTAATGCTCACCGGCTACTTCTGTTTGTCTGTCGGACTAATGAATGAAGACTTCACATTTACTATACTATCTATGACAATAAATCCCTTTACATTTTTAAGGCTGACAAACCGTGTTATTATCAAAAGACATTAGGTAAAGATTGTAAACTTTGCCCCCACGATTTTGTTTACCATGAAAATGTTAAAACTTCTTCAAATGCATATACTTGTCTGTTATAAGAGAAACCTCCTTTATAGTTTAAATCCTGCAACTTAATAGGAGTCATTGATTTTTTTATGACCCACTCTTTCTTATAACACGTGTGGCAAGCAATGTGTCCCCCGGACCTGAATCACGTTCATTTCGGGGACCCCCTGCTTCCGGAGATGCATTCAAACGTAGCACCATGGGAAACAGAACGCGTAATGTGGGCCCAAAGGGAGCCCCAACGTCATCCGTGACGGCTTACTATTGGCCCACATGACGAGGGGGATTTGAATATGCAGAAGATCCCCTGGTTCCAAAGATGCTTACTAGAGAAGATACCAGCGTTTCAGTCTCCCCCACGGGGGAAACAAAATGGCTGCTTAAATCTCCCGCATCACGTGGGTCAAAAGGAAGCCGCAATTTCCATCATATTGGCCCGCATGACGTGGAAGACTAAAGTTAGAACGTTAAGCCAGTACCTTTACAGATTACCATTCTGCTAAAATAATGGCGTGAGGTGGGGGTAATTACTTTAAAAAGCCACCTCTGACTGGATCTGTCTGCAGCCAGGTAAACTACCTTTGGGGGAGGTGATAAAGATCATGCCATCCCCCTCCCCCACCCTCTCCGCCCTCCACCCCCCCCCCCCGCCCGACAGCTGGAAATGAGCATCGGAATGTGTGCAGGTTATATGAACAGGCTCACTCGCTTGGATTTGAAGGCTCAGCCTTTGATGTGTATCACATTGCCCTGTTCCTGTGGCTTTATCATTAACCTCTCATAACAAGCTCTGGAGGCTGTCAGCAGAATCTGAAAACTGCAAGTCATTCCCCCACTGCACAATCCTGACACAGGAGGATGTAGACAAACATTAATATCTATCCATGCATCCTATTATCACCATTAATATGATACAGACTGGCTGTTTCAGACAACTGAATCCGAGCTGTTAAAGGAGCCATACAAGCCGGGTTTTTAAATTCTCTTATTTTTTTTACATAGGTTTGAAGCAGGGGGTCTCCGGAGCTGAGCCCCAGTAATTTCAGGTGTGGTGACTCCCTGCTTCCCGAGATACAGACCTCCAAAGAGGACAAGCCGGGAACTCGGCAAAGTTTAAATCTCCAGCATCATGTGGGCCAACAGGAAGCCGAAACTATTGGCCCGCAGGGCGTGGGGGATTTGAAACGCCGCCATTACATGAACCCTGCTAGCTGAGCGAAGCGGCTATTGGCACCCCCTATGGAGGTAAGTATCTACGGAAGCAGGGGGTCCCCCAAGCTGAAATTTGCCCCAAACATCGTCAGCTTGGATTGCCTCTTTAGAGGTATGTTGTGTTTTTGTCCTCCATCCCAATGTCAGCTTGGGGATATAAAGGGCCCATGGGGGGAAACCGTTTCTAGAAACCCATTGTAGGGCCACAACGGACCCAAATAAATGTTAACAGAGTTTGCACTCATGAATACATACACAGGCTCATACATATACACACAGAGCACACTGATTCTGCCTTCAGCTACACTCAAACACGGACTAACATGGCAGATTCGGACAGTCTCCTGAGTCTTCTTAAATCAGCCAGTCTGGACCTTAAACCCTCACCAGCCCACCCCAATCCCAGGATCCACTGGGAATTTCTTTGGGTGCATGAGGCGCAAAGAAAATTTAGAGCGAGAGATTGTCACTTCCAATAGTTTAAAGATTCTTCCCCGAAGAGAACAGGACAGACAAACAAAATAAAAACTTTACTTGGGCACCCCAAAGAATTACCACTTCTGATAAAAAAATGCCTTTAAATTCCGGTAACACCACTTCAAATACCATTCTAAAACCCCTTTCATGTGGGTCCGAGAGACTGGGCAGATTTGGATCGGTAGCTTCCTTTGGTCCACGGATTTCCGCGGATCAATGTCAAAAAGGGCGATTTGCGTTGAGCGTTTTTTTAAATTATTGTTACCAATACACTCCGCGGACTCCGCAGCCCGGGGACGGATTTGTACCATCCAATCCGCGGCTTCAGCGATCCGTTGGCCGATTCTTAAGAATCCGGATTGGGTTCTACAAATCCAAATTCTACAAATCCGTCAACGCATTGTACCCAATGGCGATTTTTAATGAACCCGCACAGATTAAAACCGACCAAATCCATTTGCACATTTTACACCACGGAACGGATTTTGGGGAGAAAATGCGATAAAATCTGGGAAATGCATTTGGGGTATTATTGTTGGTAAAAAGGCGACAAAAATGTTTACTTTTTAGACACAACGCTGCGCGGGCAGCAAAGAGGCTGCGCTTCTCTGTAACATTTTCTCTAAAGGCGTGCGAGGGTTCAGACATACTCTGCATTATTATACAATGTATCTCATGCCCCATTCTCAAGAATGTGGTTAAAAAAAAACAAGTCTCTCCACAAACCTGCAATACCACCGTGAGCCTCGTCTTGTTCCCGTCTTTGGGATGACCAGTGCCTCTCGCTAACACTAATCCATTCATTTTCCATGATTTACAAACTCCTGTGAAGAAATACACACACTCCATGGAAACAGCCCTGTCTGCCTCCTGCAGAACAAGAGAGATTTTATGGCATTTCGCACAGCAAAGATATCCTCTGTCCTTGCGTTACAAAGAACAGATCAGCAAAGGACCAGCGTGCCAAGATGAATGGCTAACGTTTTCCCTGCAAGACGTAATGTTTGCGCTAGCCGCGGCTTGAAGAAGTCTAAAGCTGTTTCTCAGTCCAGAACACTCCGCTTTTCACACTTGAATGACAATTGTTTTCATACAAACCTGCTAATGTGTGTCACAGACAAATAACAGCCTGATTAACCATTGCCCCAGAAGGTGGCACTCAGAACGCTGGGGAACACTCTAGATCGACTGACTTGCCCAAGGTCGGGGGGGACAGGGGAAGGTTTGGGGCTGGGTCTCCCAATTCAGAAGCCAGTCTCTTAACCCCTGAGCTCATACAAAGGAATTACAATGAAACAAAGCCAAAGGGTTAACACAAGAGTAGTCATTCCATACACAGGGCCATACGACCGCGGCAAATGTTTTATAGGACATCAGCCAAAAAGTTCTACCAGAGAGTAGAACATTTTGCGATGATCATTTATTGTTGAGGATTTCAAGACAAACTTGTTGGCTGCACCGTGAACGCCTGTGGACCATGTTTATTGTCATTCATTTATGGAAGCACGAACACCCAATTATATAGATCTACAGTCTTGGTCAATGTACTGGTGGAAGAAGGCCCCACCAATGATCTTCCAGGTACTGCGATTGCAAGCCTCCCTTCTCCACATCGCTCCAACACACACACACAATTATATATATATATATTTCAGAGTAATGCGTTGCTGGCCCCTCAGGTGGTAAAGTTGTTAAGCTAGATGGTGCATCCCCCAGCTTTCTACAGCCCAATATTGTCAGTAAGTATTTTTTGCCCTCAGAGTGATACATTCAGAAGGAGTGAAGGGGATTAGTTGTACTCCTGTTGTAAATGCCTGGTGGTGACCCGACCCGAGACCCCCTGCACACGTGAGAACTGATTGGCCGCACTGTGTTGCAAATTCATCCAGCACTGAAGAGGTGTAAGGAGTTTTTGGTAAAGGGCTTCCTTTTGACGTTTATGGATAATACGAGGTTTGTACGACTTTCCCATCAATACTGGACCTTTCCCCGCGGAATTCCCCAGCAAGAGAGCCAGTTATTGTTCAGAACCCGAGAGACCCCTTGGGTACGGCGGCTCCATGATGAATGAGTTCCATTAACTACCCTCTCTGCTTCTTTACCATTAACAGAGGCCGGGCATTGAGGACTGTGCCCGACACGTGTGTGGTGTAGCCTCAAAGTGTTGAATAATGGACCTATACTCTTCTAAATTAAACGCCATTACCAAGGTACACCATCTTTACTCTCTCCCCAGCAGTCAGGCGTTCGCCACCTGTGATGTCATTTGCAAAATCAGGCTGCTGAGCGTTGAGCTTCCTCATTAATACACTGGGGTTCTGGCCAATTGTGAAACAATTTTATTTCAGAATGCTTTTCATCTGACTTTCCTAAACTGCTTTGGAGCCAAAACGTCGTTAGTCCCTTATTAAGATCACTGACCTTTCTTCTCTACATCAACAGCTATAACGCAGCGGGACCGTGTGTCAGTATATTTTCCCACTGGGAAAAGTCCTTTGCCCCGGCCCATAAAACTCTTCTCTTACGCTCTTTTATGTTGAAACGACTGTCTTTGCTGCATATCCTGTAGTTCTGAGGCCATCTGGTTAAAGTTACCTTTTTAACCACTGCACGGTCATTATGGGCCTGAAAAACATTATTAAGCAAATCCTTGCTGGCAACCGCTGACAGTGAACAGCAGCGTTCATATGGCTGGTTATCCGGATGCTCACGCTTTCTAGGCTGTTCTCTTCTCTCTGCACAGGCTTCGTTTTTTTGACGCTACTAAAAGAAATGACTGTGGATCTGGCATGGAGTTCCCCCCTGTGCAGCAGCCTGCAACATCATAACAAGTTGGGCAGTCGGTGCAAAGAGGCTTCTTCGGAACACCGCTGATTGTGTCCGTTTACTTTCTGTACGTACAACAAAACAAAGTTTATCTCTTGCTGAAATCCCTCTCCTGGCTTCCTATCGAATCTCGCAACACACACACAATTCTCCGCCTCACTTTTAAAGCTTTAGGCTACGTTTATAGTGCTGGCTACGGTGACGCGGCCCGTGACATCGCCTTCGCTGCAGCAAAAGTTGCACTCTGGTGTGTGATGTCGCAGGCAGCAAGGGGCGATGTGATTGGCTGCTGCCAGTTACGTGGTGCGGCGGTCTCTGCAAATCTCAAAATCTTTTGACTACAGCGATTTTGGTCGCTGTGACATCACACGTCGCCGTCGCGTCAACTGTGGGCGGTCGCCATGGACTACATGGTTGCTTTGCGGCTGCACACCGTCGCCGTAGCCAGGACTATAAGCGCAGCCTTACACTCCTCTGCCCCTCCTCACAGATCAGCCCTAATTTCTCGCTATACACCGTCCCGACTCTTGCGTTCTGCTCAAGGATGTGTTATCTCTGCACCTTCTGCAACCAAATCCCTCTCCCGTCTTAAACCTTTCTCACTGACTGCCCCGCACCTCTGGAATGCCCGTCCCCTCAATATCTGACTAGCACCCTCTCTCTCCACCTTTAAGACCCATCTTAAAACACACCTGCTTAAGGAAGCATATAGGTAGCTCAGTGGCTGATACAATACACCTCATACATAAACCAGAACGCCCTCCTACTGTCTCTGTACATTTTTCCTACCTACCAATTAGATTGTAAGCTCTCCTTTTCCTAATGTGGAAAAACATACAAACCGGCGCCTTAGAAGCAATGTCCAAATGAATGTCCAAATAGGCTGATAGATGAACAGTGTGGGATCCTTCTAGGGAGATTCCATCCACGGAATTTCCAAGCTGGTCTAGAACTACAAGATCTAATCTCCCTAGAAGGATTCCTCGCTGTTCATCAGCCTATTTGGACATTCATTTGGACTTTGCTTCTAAGGCGCCGGTTTGTATGTTTTTCCAAACTTGTTTTCTGATCTGGTTGGTCAGTTATTCCTGGCAGCCTTGGCTCATTAGTATGCGTTCACCTTGCACTATTGTATCACTTGAGTGTAATTAATATTGGTTTCATTCTTTAATTAGCTTGGGCACTTTTTCAACACCCATTTTTTTGTTTCTCCTTTTCCGAAATGTTACTTTTATGTCTGAAGTGCTTATTCCCACTAGGTGTTATTTGTATTATTTGTTATTTATATGATTGTCACGTGTATTACTGCTGTGAAGTGCTATGTACATTAATGGTGCTATATAAATAAAGATATACACACATACATACACATACATACATACATACATACACACACACACACACACACACATACATACATACATACATACATACAATACTGGGACAATTCATCAGCACCTGACTATCATGACTTTTTTTTCTTAACCGTGTTTCCCCCGCTGGAGGACGGGTCTGTAAAACACATCATGCTGGACGTTTTCTTTTTGGAAAAGAGTACACTGTTCCTGTGTTTGCCATTCAGTTCCTATACAGTTCACTGTGCAACTCTCCCTTCACTTACTGTATATCTGAGTCAGAAGTGGGGTTTTAACCTACGCCTCCAGAGCGAGGAAAACGACGACCTGAATATAAAGCCTTAGACCCCTCCCATACTCCAACTACAGATTTACTAACCACAGAGAATCCTACACTTTTACCATAATCCCATTTCATTGAAATTCCAACTAAAACCACTTTCCAAATCCACTCCCATTTCATTTCCACAATAGTCATCAACATTGTTGCTGACTCCCCGTCAGGGTTTTGCAACACACCCACACTAAGTGATTTTTGTTACCCTTCCACGCTTCACGCTCTCACACTCCTCCCAAACACTCTGTGTATTATCTGGCCCCCTTCTTCTCAGCCTGCCTTTGCCTTTAGGTAATTTATCTCCAGAACGTCAGGCGCCTCTTTCTCGCTGTGTACCCAAAACAGAGCCCAGTGTGAAAGGTTTATTTCCAGCCTTGGAACAGATCTCTGCGAGCTTCGTAACTTCCAGTAAAGTCGAAAATTTTCCTGCAATCTTATGATGTCAAGTTCCTGTTTTTCTTCACTTAATCCGGACACTTTGTGCTATATTTATGTTGATCAATTGCTGCTATATTTCTGATCCCAGTCATCCTTTTTATTGGATTGTTGAACCATTAACTGCAGCTAATCCAATTACTCCCGGCTTTCTCTTATCCCGTTAAATTTTCTGTTTCTATTTAGAGTGCAACAGGAGCCAAGAAAATTGTTGCCATGTGGCCATAGTTTTCAATGCTGTTGTAACATGGTAACATACTGTATATTTAGGAGGCAGAATGTACATACAGTCCGATCCGATCCGCAGCACATCTGCTGCTCACACCGCACTGTGGTTTACTATTCCAAAACAGACTGACTGCACAGAATAATGGGACACACTGTATATGCCCAGGTTGACTAAGCGGTGCTACTTCAATCAACTGATTGGACTGTAAGGTGTCTTCCAGCACTGGGGTAGTACTAGTAGGGCCCATTGGGCAGAGGAACCAAAAGAGAAAAGGTGGTAAACTTTATGAATATATATATGATGTATAGGCAGTGCTGGAGTCGTAAAAAAGCCAGAGGGTATACCGTACCCCAGGGGTGCGCAATCTTTTGTGTTTGCGCCTTCCTGCTTGCTCGCAGACCCCCTTTACCTTCTCCCGGCATCGGCGGCGTATTTTGACTCTGCATTTTCGTGGCGACGCGACGCCAGATGCCGCAGGTCAGAGGCAGTTACAGAGGTCTCGGGCGCTCTCCCGGTATTTTACTTAAATGTTGTGGGGAAGAGCGCGTGGCCTCTGTAAGCGCTGCGCCCCCCTCCCCCACAGAAAATGTCTCGCTCGCCCAGTTTGGCACCCCTGTGCTGTACCTTACCTGAGTCAAAGTGCTTTTTAATTTTACTGCCAAGGTTTGATAACTTACTGGCACGGTCTTTTCCAGTCGCCTCAATGAAGCATTTACTCCGCTCTTCAGAAATGCAAAGCATTGCTCATTTTGAAGCTCCTAAGCCAGGAGTGGCCAACTCCAGTCCTCAAGGGCCACCAACGGGTCAAGTTTTAAGGATATCCCTGCTTCAGCACAGGTGGCTTTTAACAGAGGAGCAAGTATCCCATCCAAGTTCGCCTTTTGAACTAACAAGCCCTTGCCTTTAACGTCAGCCCACTGAAAATCATTCCCTACCCCTGGCCATTTCTGGTTGAGAACCAGGTTCACGTTTCGTGCGTGTGACCATTAATAATTCACGCGTGTCACTAGTTGCTGGTGAAACAGCATTTGGTACAATTTTCAAATGATCTGAAAATAACAGGGAACCCTTTAGGGATGCCCAGGGAAGCCAAGGGTTTCTAGGAACCCTGGTTGAAAAACACTGCACTAGACAAACAAAGGGTACAAATACTATCACACAGCGATAATGAAGAATACCTCGTTTTTGTAGAATCTCTGGATCTAATCCTGCGTACTGGGTACTGTATCAATAACCAGCTGCACAATCAGGAAGGAGTCAGATTCAAACACGTTTTCCCCGCCTGCGCAGTTGCTTATTTCAGCGCTGTGCAAACTTTTTCAGCTGCGGCCCCTTTCCTGGGAGCCGCAGCGTTCACGCCCCCCCCTCCCCCGAAGGCACGGCTTCAAATGACGTTGTGGGTCACGTGACCCCCACCGCGGCATTTGACACGCGTTGCCCCCCAGTTTGCGCACCGCTGGCTTATATATTTATTTTAGTCCTTGCACATGAGAACGGCCCTGATTGGGTCTTCAGTAAAGCAGAGCGTATACGCGATTAGTTCGAAAATAACACAGGTATGCCCTCCACTACAGCACTGTGTATAGGGTGATTACTGGGCTCAGATCTCAGCCACAAACTATTATCTCAGCTATTTAAAAGACAGATACACATTTATTGGATTGCATTTTGTTTAAAAATAAAACCGCGACACACTGCGTGCTCTCTGCGCAAGTCTTTCCCTTCTTGTTTAGGATGGAGCGCTGTGCCGTTAAGTTTAGCCTGGTTTAGCATCCAAAGGTGTCATTTTCATTTTGAATACTTTAAGTTCGAGGTGTGCGCTCAGCTTCTCAAACAGCTTGCTCATTCTCAGGGCGGTGCAGAAATATCCTGCACAATGTGTACCTGCGCTGAAAAGCTTGCAATCTAAGATGGGGCATAAGTACTATAAATGATGTCATGTGCCCAGCACTCCAGCATCAAAGACCAGCATGCCACTATACCCAATGGCCGTGATGACACCCAGTTGCAATGCAATGCTCCCACCACATTGCTAAAGACTAAAAGCAAACAAGCCCATTGAAAAGTAACTAAAAGCCTTGTTAAAAAAAGTTACCTCTTCAGTGCCAATCCTGCACTGTACATTCAGTGTAACCCCTTCAGTGCCAATCCTGCACTGTACATTCAGTGTAACCCCTTCAGTGCCAATCCTGCACTGTACATTCAGTGTAACCCCTTCAGTGCCAATCCTGCACTGTACATTCAGTGTAACCCCTTCAGTGCCAATCCTGCACTGTACATTCAGTGTAACCCCTTCAGTGCCAATCCTGCACTGTACATTCAGTGTAACTCCTTCAGTGCCAATCCTGCACTGTGCATTCAGTGTAACCCCTTCAGTGCCAATCCTGCACTGTGCATTCAGTGTAACCCCTTCAGTGCCAATCCTGCACTGTACATTCAGTGTAACCCCTTCAGTGCCAATCCTGCACTGTACATTCAGTGTAACCCCTTCAGTGCCAATACTGCACTGTACATTCAGTGTAACCCCTTCAGTGCCAATCCTGCACTGTACATTCAGTGTAACCCCTTCAGTGCCAGAGGTCAGTGCAAGAGAAAATCATGTGAGACACGGCTGGTTTCTTTCACAAAAATAAAATTTAAATGGCTACTTACAGGCAGCATATAAAAGCAGACAATGCTCCTCATTAATATTATACTTTCCCAATTAAGATTAGTGGCCGGCGGTGCTTCACGTGGGACGAAAAAATTCTATATATAAAAAAAAACCACATAACATCCACAGTGTGGAGGAGGATACCGTTCACAATTCGGAGGCACTTAATATGCAAATATATTAATTATATTTCAGTCAGATCTCCGCGGACGTTTTAGCTATTCCCTCCAGAGCAGCGGCGGCCAACTCCAGTTCTCAAGGGCCACCAACCCCCCCGGGTTTTCAGGATATCCCTGCTTCAGCACAGGTGGTGCAGTCGAAGACTGAGCCACCGGTTGAGCCACCTGTGCTGAAGCAGGGCTATCCCAAAAACCTGGGGTGTTGGTGGCCCTTGAGGACTGGAGTTGGCCGACCCGGCTCTAGTAAGCTCCCACAAGCAGGGCCCTCATTACCTCAAAGGTGTAAAATAAGTGTATACAAGCGCCAGTGCAACAATTGCAAACAAACAGGAGAAACAAAACCTGAGATACAGTCCTAGAGGGTAGGTAGTCCTGGAGCTGCCGTAGAGGGTTAATCTGGGATCTTCCAACCAGATATGCAAGATGTGGATAGAAAAACCTCTTATGGCGCTGAGGGTAAGTGGCTGGAACAAGAGTCTTGTGCTGAGGTTTCTATTAGATAAGCTCAGAGAGGGAGACAAGAGAAATACAAACAACACAATAGTGTATTATCCTTTAGACAATATAAGACATGTGGATGGAAAATGGAGCAATTTATTAGTTAAAACAATTGTGACTACAATTGAAGTAAAACATGAACTGTAAAATAAACAGTGGATGATCTTCTGTTAATAAAAGAAATAGGGGCTTCCCAGCACTTGGGCAGAGAGAAGCCTTGCTGCTCCACCAGAGGTAAAACCGAAATCCTACTCACCGTCCTGGAGTAGGACATGTGCATTGGTACGGGGTCTTTAGCCA